>NC_056731.1:335754856-335917356 GCF_019279795.1 Protopterus annectens | reverse complement strand
CAGTATATGATTGATGTTGGTGCTGCTGTTTCAGGGAGGACAAGTGTGTCCCAGGAGGAGCTTCCAGGTATGATTACCTATCTCAGTTGTTAAATACTTCTTGTAAAGCGAAATATTGACAGCAGTACTTAAGTTATTTTGAACATAATTTTTTGGAGGGGGAATAGTTCTAAATTGATACAGTTAACAACACATTCTGGTTGATTACACATGGGTTTGGGATGGACGTGTCATTCAAGTTCTTGTTAAAAGTATCGTTAATAGACATATAAAGGGCAAAAAGTTTTAAACCCTTTTTTACTGGTAATTGTGATAATGGCATCCTTACTTTTTGCTTAATATCTTCCAGGACCATCCCTCCCTAGGGACACTAGAACAATCTGCACATGGTAAGCCAAACATTTTTATGTCAGTACTTATGAGTAATTCAAAGAAATATTTATTTTATCCATATGTGTGGTGTGTCAGGACTGCTGTGTGTATTGCTGAACTGTCTGTAATAGTTGCATTACTGTTAGTTTGTTAGCTTATATTGGACTATAGTAGTGTAGGTATTACTTTATTTCCTGTGTTTGTTGCTTATAATCACAGGTGATCCTGACAGTGGAAGTGTAGGACTCTTACCATCTAATGTCAGAGTATCAGCAGACTCTGATGATGAGGATGGCCAAACATAGTCACACTTGAGGGGTGCAGAGGTTGAATTTGACACTGATGTTGACATTCAGCCATTCCCTGTAATTCCATGGGACACAGCTAGTAAGCCTATGCCAACCCATTCCAGTGACCCCTCAGATATTGGACAGATGGAGGGTGAGACACTTGATCAGGGTAGTGTGGTTACTGCAACT
The DNA here is from genome assembly GCF_019279795.1 of Protopterus annectens. NCBI lineage: Eukaryota > Metazoa > Chordata > Ceratodontiformes > Protopteridae > Protopterus > Protopterus annectens. The sequence goes on along the minus strand of NC_056731.1, from coordinate 335,916,505 downwards.
TCATTGCCTGTTGACTCTGACTGTAGTCAGTGTGGGCGAGGTGCCACACAGGAGGGTTGTTAGGGGTGCTCAGAGGATGCCTGCCGTCCATCCTTCATTTGATACTGATGTGTTTTCCCATGCCACTCAAATTATGTTTAGGACAGTCATGGAGGTGCAGGTGTATTCCAATAGGTCCTCCAGAGAAATGCTTAGGGTTGTAGATGTAGCACAGGCTGATGCATGACTGCCTCCACTACATGTTGGAATGGACAGTGTCTGTGATGGAATTTCAGCTGGGAGGACGGCATGAACATGGGCATAGGTCAGCCACATCATCTACTGTTAATGGACATGGCCATGCTGGACCACATTCCCATAGTGGCACTACTTCCACTGCTACTTCAGTGGTTGAGGTGTCCACACCCAGATGTGGCAGGCCATGGGGTCATGAACCTGGGCATCCTCATGAGGAGATCTCATCCAGCAGGCATCAGTCACATTCAGGTAGCAGCAGTGCATCTGACTGTGGATGTACATGAGCCAGTGCAACTCCTGGCAGAACCAGTTCTCATGGTCAGGTGCAGCAATGATGAGCTGCCACTTCTGCCGTGCATGGCTTACACCAGTCTGAGCTACCAAGATGTAGGGCTAGCACAGAGCTTGGCTGTATTCTTGCAGACACTCACACACCAGCTCCACCTGGAGGGCCCAAACAGACACACACACACCACAGTTACATGATTCAGCCATGAGGCATAAAGCTCATTTTGCCTGAATGGCCATTTACTTTATCCAAATGCCTGCACTCACTTAGCTTTTGTGTCAGGCTAGGCTTCCTGCCCCTCCCCCCACAACACTCTGGGCAAGTGATAATATCTGTGCCATGTCCTTGCTTTCTAGCTCAGGGATTCATAAGCTTTGTGTCTAATGCTCAGGGTGCATAGCTGACTGAGTACTTAATATATCTATGTTTGTGAAGTTGTTTTGTTAATTGTACTTTTTGAATATTTTGGTCTAACAAAGTTAGACAGTTGATAGAATCAAAACAGTTTTTGTATCAGTATTTTTAAGAATCTTTTGAGGGTTATGAAGTCTGAAACTGAAATGTATCTCATTAATTTCCAACTTTTTTCTTAATGATTTTCCAGTACAAAAGTATGAGGCAAAACTGAGGACATCTGGTGACAGTCAATACTTCTGAGAGGTATGCATGTGTCAGTCATTGATGCCTGAGGCCTTCTACTTGATAGAGGACCCATGCATTCACATAAGTCTTGGCTGTCAGATATTGAAGTCATTGCTGTACAAATCACCCACCTTTTACTTAATTACATTACCAAGTAACAACATGCAAAGATATGCCAATCATTTGTATTATTGCACAATTCTATTTTAATACTCCAGGTTCACCATTTACCTTGCAAATCCAAAAGTTGCAACAATTTTAGTTCAGGGCTGAGTTTATATGATGCTAGCAGTACACAGCTATTACATGAGTAGGTAAAGGTCGTGAGTGTTGCCTGACATCAATGTTACTATATGTATGTGCATAGGATGAAGGTTTTACCCCCTTAGATGGTGAGTGAGTGTGTTATGCATTACCTCTTAGCCAATGCAAGGGCACAATAAGCATGCCTATGCCTGCCTACACCTACATCAGCTGCTGGTTCCCCCTCTGACTCCTCACGTGTGGCTGTGGTGACCTTGCCATTGGTGGTGGGATGTGTGCTCCTTCCCTTTGTTGATCCTGCTGAAGCTGTTTTCTTAGGATGATGTTGTGAAGCATGACACAGATGGTGAAGATTTCACTACATGCACATGGATTGCACTGCAGGTCTCCCATAGATGAATCTAGGCACCAGAATGATGATTTCAGCAGTCCAAACATACTCTCTATGATATTTCTGGTATGGGCATGTGCCTCATTATGGCATTCATCAGTGTGTGTTTGTGTGTGTGTGTGTGTGTGTGTGTGTGTGTGTGTGTGTGTGTGTGTGTGTGTGTGTGTGTGTGTGTGTGTGTGCATTTCTGATGGCCATAATCAGTCACGGTTCCAGTGCATAACCTGCATCCCCCAGTAAATTACCCTGTGGGATATCACCTCTAGTGAACAGCTGATACAGTTGTGAGGTGTGCCAGATATGTGAGTTGTGGTAACTGCCTGAGTTGCCAGCACACATATTCAATATGATTCTCTTAGCATAACACATGACTTAGTAGCTAATGGAGTGGAGGCCCTTTCTATTTATGTAGACCCTTCCCTGTTCCCCAGTTGGTGCCTTGATTCTATATGTGTAGAATCTATAGCACCCAATACTTCATGGTAGTGTACTACAGGGTAGAACTCCTGCATATCTGTGGCCCTGTCCTCAGGAGTACAGGGAAATATATGTGGCCACTGGCATGTTGTAGCATAGCATTCAGGAACTGATGGAAGATGCTGATGCCTGTGATATGTCCCATTGATATGGCCTCTGAAATGTTCCTGTAGCTAAAATTCTAAGTGCTAAACATACCCTTGTCTCCACTGGGATGGGTTTGTATCTGTTTGCCAGTTGAGGACAACAGTGGTTGCAGAGTTCTTGTAATGTGTCTCTATCCACCCTGTAGTGCTCTACAATTTTCACCTCATGCAGATTGTGATAAGTTAACTGGGGTCTGAACACTCTTCTCCTTCTTGGCCATGGTCTGTTAACAGCAGCACCATAGTCTTCAGCCTGTTGCACATACACATAAATTAAAGCAACAGTAGCCACTTACATACTTTCTGTGTAGACTCCTTTCTGTGGCTGTTTTACAATAGGTTTTGGAATTCACAGGGAAAACCAGCACTGAGTCTACATGGCTGCTTTATATCTTGTTCAATAGCTCCTCCATCTTGAATTGGTTGATTAGCATATAATTCAGCTGCTTATGCTGTAATTAGCATACCATGGTGTTTACCATGGCTGTGTGGCTCTACATACCATGTAGAGCCTCTTACTGAATACAAAACAGTGTGCTACTGCTGCAACACCCACATGGTTTTAACATATTATGTAGGGTTTATTGAATCTGCCCACACTGCTATCTAATTTTCATCTTCACTTTTTTAAGCCATCATGATATCCAGTGGAACAAACATCATTTGCTGAGGTTAAATCAAATATGCAAAATTAAGAATATAAGGACCATTACTTCTTCCTGATGCTTTACACAACAGTCATAAACAGAAGAGTTTATTTTTTTCTCAATTAATTTTGCTTCATGCCTGGTGACTATCAGGCCGCTCATTAATCAGACAGCATCAATTCATTCCTCATCTCTGGATATTTCACCCATTTTGAATGACTTAACCCTTTCCTCTGGATGGGGGAATGAGCAAACTGCTTTACCACAGCGGCCTCTTGCAAATGTATGCTTCTATATGCTTGATATAAATGTTCCCACCCATGGGTGGCTTAATTCGCCTAATGCTCTCCTCTAGGCCAAACACTGCATTGCTACTCTTCTTTTGAGGAATAGGGAGAGTGTGTGTGTTTGAATCAGCCCCTCCCTTCTCCTGGGATAGGCCCTCTTTTCTTCCTGCATGTATCTTCAAACAATGCCAAGCTCCTGAGCTGCCAGTCAAACTCAGCTTACCTTAGCAGTAATCAGAGCTTTACCCCTCTACATCACCTGTGCTAGCTCCGAGGTACTTATTTCAACCTGTCACTTCCTACCTTTCATTCATTCACTAATCTACTTATTTAAATATTTACTGAGTCATGAAACTATTAATTTATTGCACTGTCTGCCATAAGGCATCCTGTCAAAAGTCATTAAGGATGTGCAGAAAACAACATCTATAGGGAATTCTTGAACCATAATACATAAAAGTATAATTTTTCTAAGCACATTTTCAATAATTTAATTCCGTAAATCCAGGCTTATTAATCAGATTTGTCATTTTACCCTTGACCTTCCCTATTCTTAACATTTACCATGAGATGCATAATTATTTGCCAGTTGTATTACTTATTTTGCAAACAGTGATCATTCTGGCTAATTTCAACACACCAGTTAATAGCTCTTCCTTGTTTAAAACAATTAAACATATGAAATAGGGATTCTGCAATTCTCTCTGCAAGGCTTATCTATATTTTATTCTATCTGGCATTTCACCTCATTCTGTAATTACGGAAACATATCAGATCTCAAATAAGGCAAATGAAACAATATGCACAATACAGTGAAAATGTGCATAAATCATGAATTAAAACTATTGCACATTAAGGAAGGGGGTAGAAAGTAGCACAAAACATTTTCTGAAAACAGTAATTCTAAAATTAACATATTTCTCAAGACTACAGTGGGAATAACTGTGCAGATCTTGTCGTGAAAAATGACTATGCATGTTGATTTCCCTCCAGATAACTTGCAAATGCTGAACATAATCATCTCAGCAGAAGAAAGATGAATGTGCCTTCAGGTTATTATAATAATGGCAAGACATATTTTCTCTTGAGTGGGATGGAGAAAAGCAGATCTTTAGTAATGCATTTACTCTTCCAGGTTTATGCTTCTTTTTTGCCTAAAGAGCAAGACGTTAACATTTGAAGAATGATATCCATAGATAAGACCACATGTAATGTAGTCATGCTGTTCAGGACCAACTCATTTAAATTGTAGGGAATAATAAAACTTGTTTAACAAAGTTCTGCAAAATATGTCAGTTACAAGGTTCACATTAAACCCATAATAAATGCAAAAATCAGTTACAGAAATCCATGTTTTTTTTTCTTTTTTTGAATTTTGATAGTTTAATTAATCATTTCTAGATAGATAATTGTATTAGTCTACAAAACATTTTTTGTGTCACAGCCCAGCCACAAAGGAACTCTGTATATGTGCAGTTAGGTGTAGCCAGTCACATAGTGTATTGCTGGGAAGAAATTATAGGGAGGAGGTATAATTTCTACATAGATAATAAGCAGAAGTCAGTGTTGAACAACAGACATTGGTAATGTAAACCAGACATTTCACCAGTGACCCACTACATTGCATAACCAAATGTTTTGATTGATTCCTTTTCTACATGCTTCCACTAATAACCCTGCTTCTGTTATTAAATCAGCACATACAAATTCCTGCAGTTGAAAATCTAAGCATTTTAGAAACATTATAGAAAATGAGTCCTTTGCTGAATTACATTATCTGAACTGGTATCAAGCACTGAATAACTATTACGAATAACTTACATTCTTATTGATGCTTCTGTTCACAATCATAGTTTATTTTTAGGCATACACTTCTTCATTTTTCATAATTACATAGATAAACTGGAACTTTAGAATGCTATTAATTGTAAATAGAGCTACTGGTAATCAGACTGAAACTGATCATAAACTTAGTATCATGAAAACAAGTCGATTAAAGAGTTTTTGTATAAAAAGTTTCTTACAAACGTTGATGTAGGCAGACCAACACCAATGCCTTCTGCAGTCTGTGTAGCATCGTGCACGTCACTTAAATTTAGAATTTGTACCAAACCAAATGTGAGAATCCTTTTAGCAAGATAAGTCAGACATCCCTTACATGTCTAAGAAAAGCTTGCATGTGCCTTTATGAAATAACATGATGCCAACTTGTACTTCTCCGGTTCTGCATTTTCATGTTTTTTTCAAGAAGCTGTTGTCTTTCCATTCCTTACATCTGCTGATGGCAGATTTTGATAAAATAAGTCATTTAGAGTTAGTAAAGTAGAGAAATCAATTAAAAATTTAAATCATTTTGTGTTGCAAACTCTGGATCATAACAGAAGTTAACCATGAGCTTTGGAATAAAAGTATGATTTGATACTGTTCAACTAGGCTTATAAAATTGCTGCATTTTTGAATAAAGTGTCTATATATGTGATGATGCAAACACATCCTTATTCAAGGAAGGCAGTTGTGATGATGTGAGGTAGTACCAGCTATGCAGGAGGAGTATGGCAGTGAATGTATAACATATGCCAGTATAGCTAGCTGAAGTTTTGTAAAGAATTATTTGTCATTTGTGTATCAAACTGATTTGTACAGGTGCTCGTGTTGAAAATGTATTTGTAAGGTTGCTTGTGTTAAAAAATGTGCCAACAATGGGTCCTGCTAGACAGAAAAGAAATACACCTGTATGTCAGACTGTATTGTAACTGTTGAAATATATATATTGCAACAGAGGATACTGAAAGAGAAGAGGTTAATCTCAGTCCGGCTGACTTTGGAAAATAGTTTGAAATTAAATTACTTGGTATAAGCTATAAAGATTGTATTGCATAGGTCTGAATACAGACAGAGATGCAACATCTGTGAAAACAGGTACTAGGGATCCTGCTGCTGTGTCCTTATGGTGAACTAATTGCTACCCTGGAAGAGTAGAAGTGTTGAAATGGTTTTATAGCTTCCAGATGCTGTAACACATCTTAGCAAAGCTCTATGTAGGTGTATTGTGACACATGTGCAAGATCCTGGTTCAGCTTCTGGTAAAGGGGGTATTATGAGAACCATAGAGTCAGGTGACCAGATGTGATGCCATTCTGTAATTGAGCACTGAAATTATGCTTTAGAACTAGATGAGACAGAAGTCTCAGGACAGTCTGTTTGTGAAACCTGACAAGAAAGACCACTCACCCACATCACCTTGCCTTGTTATATTAAGCAAGAAACACTAATTCTTTACATCAGTCAGCAAAATATAGTGAAATTAGTTAAAAATTATGTTTCTGTATCTGTGTGAATCTTTCCATCTGTGCTATTTTTAATATCGCCTGTGATTGAAACTCTGGTGTTTATTGTATATAGATATTCAGTATGTTCATGTTCTTTTATGATTTATTATTAAATATATTTAAACTTTTCATTGTGGCTGGTCTTTTTGGGAAATATTTAAGCTTTGAGAGTACTTACGTTTATTTAGTGATGCTTTGGCATCATGCTCTTGAATGTCTTGCTGTTCTGTCAACATTACCATCAGTATTAGTATTAATTTCACTTAGTATAATTGGATACCATGTTAAGAGCCTTAGATAAGCTGGCTGGTGGCAAAAGAACTACCTTATAGCCTTGGCAGAGCTAGAAACTGTGTAATCTGTGCCAGCCTTTTCCAGGTGTGTGTGTGTGTGTGTGTGTGTGTGTGTGTGTGTGTGTGTGTGTGTGTGTGTGTGTGTGTGTGTGTGTGTGTGAAAATCAAATCTCAAAGAGTGTGTGTCAACTACTGGGAACAGGGACACAAAGCTCCTTAGTGGTCAGTGTGGATTCTTATTTGGGGCCTGGAGAGCTAGACAGTCCAACGCCAGGGCTGGAGTGTGTTCTCTGTGTGCTCTTAAGGGAAATTGTGCTTGGTGCATCTGAAAATACTGTGTGTCTCTATTTCTCTCAAAGTGAATATTTCCTCACCAGTGTCAGTGGTGAGGATTGAGGCTCCTTGATTACTGGCCTAGAGGAGGGAACATCAGAGCAGTCACACTGATTCAAGAAGGAATGCTAACAACTCCCAGTCTAGGCATACTTACCATTTTTTTCCTAGCGCTTAGCGACAGAAATGATTAGACAGACTTCATTTTAATTCCAGTGTACATAGTCTAGAGGACTATTTAACACTGCCAATTTCTTTTGCTTTTTTGTGCAAACTGTATTATATGTCAAAGGATGTAATATTTTCCTTGCAAACATTTCTTGAACTTGCAGTAATATTAAGAGTAAAAGATGTAAATGAACTGCTTCCTGTTGTCCAGTGTTTGATCCCCTCTTCCTCCATTACCTGCTATGTTATTGAGCAATTCAGTTAACCAGGCTGTGCGCCCAGATCACCCTGAGGAGTACTTGTTTCCAGTTGCTTAACTTAATTAAATAATAAACAATGCAATATACAATTCCAGAAGTGATTATTGTAAGTGAATCTTTAAGTTGAAATCTGTTAAAACAGAATTAAATGTACTTTTCGGAAATGCAAACATTTATTGCCCTGAGAAGTATAAACAATTGTCAATGTTTATTTGTTTAGCACATTTTAATAACTTGGTCTGAACATTTAATTCCATTGAGATCCATTGAGAAAGCCGTAAGACCTATACAGTACAGACAAGATAGTTAATACAGGTGTCTAGGGTACACAATTTACTATTAACATTTAAGTCGTTATCATCAAGTGATAGTTCTGCTTGAAGAAAATATTGTACCAATATACCCTGCGATTCATGAAGCTCGGTGCAAGGCCGGTGTTAGGCTTGCGTCAACTGTGCGGTGTGAAGATGGCGCAGTAGCGCAGTAGCACCAAATGCATATTAATGAAGGCGCGCTGCCGCCACAGCCACATGCATAAGAAAGGAACATGAGTGCATAGGGTGTGTCGAAGTGCCGCACGGAGGCATGGAAATGTCAGCTGTTGACGTGCAACCTAAAATGCTTGCATATAACAATTTGCAAGCAATAGTAATCACATCTGTCAGTGTCCGTGGATACTGAAACGTATGCAAAGCATGCAAGTCAGTTCCTGCGAACACAAAATGAAGAAGCAAACACAAATGCACGGTAGGGAATAATGGGTCCCTATCACGCGAACAAATAACATTGAAAACCATGTGCCCGTAGTCCAATACAGTGTAGATAGTTATACCAAGTGGAAGTGAAACGCATATGTTAGCGAGCCGCCAATAGGAACGTCCAACCCAATGGTCAGGGTCACCAGCAGACCCATATTGTGAGGGAGGGTACACAGCTGGGCAGATGTGTCCATAACAAAAAACACGATAAATGTACATATCTAGCGACCGTATGACCAAATTATATCCCACAACGCATACACTAGGTGTGTCCATATTTCACATACCAAATGTGACAGAAAATAGAATAAGCATGTAAACGAAAACAGAAGGAGCATATAAACTGCTACAACAATAAGGCAACATGTAGGCTGAAAGGAACAGTATTATCCATACCGTTGACTGTGGGTACGTGTTGTCCAGTACCTTTGGATATGTGTCCAGAATATATCCCATCCTGGACATAGGAAAAGGTGACATTCTACTAATGATTAGAACAGTCAGCCAAAATCCGCACATCAGCGGTCCAAGGCGAACTTGTCAGGATGTATCACAGTTGAACGGGTATTACCCGGGTATACCAACCATGTCATGAAAGTTAAGTATGGGTGTGTACCTATGTGCGTGAGGTATAGCATGTTGAAACATGGCAGGATAGTCCACACAACCATACAGGTACCTGACATATGTAGGGTATGCAATGTGTTACCTTAACCATGTCATGGGCCATCAACCAAAGCAGTGATGGATGGAGTGTCAGGAATATGTGTGTGTGGGGGCTGATGGGTAATGGTATAATCCTCCAAGGCGACACTGTGTCGTATGCAGAATAGGTGAACCGGAGGTGTATGAGGGAGCAGCGGGTGAAGCAGAAAGAAACACAAAAACATGTATACGCATCTGCAATCCAACCAGACAGGCCATACTGTAGAACACAATTCCACAAACATATGAATATTAAAATGTGCGATACAAATGTATAGACATGTCACTGGCACATACCCACAGATTGGTCCTGATGTAACTGGCCATATGAAATGCAACACACCTGGATGCGTAATGGACTACCCAGCATCCCCTCAACAGCACACAACCTGCTCCCATACCTGAACGTCCACCAAATCCAGCCATACTTGGCCTACTGGTTTGGTGCAGCCACATCTACACATAGTGACCACTACGCATATGTAGTAGGTAGTGTCACTCTAGGCAGTTTCAGGATTGCAAACTATGTATTCCTTGCATGTAAAACCCCCAGCACATTTTCATATTGCCAAAAGAATGGTCAGTATTTGTCTTGTTTTGGTCTTGTTCAATTTTTGGGATATCCCTCATGGGATAAGTAACCTGTGTAAGCATTAGAATGGGTATGAAGACACGAAGTCCAGTCCTGTAGATATCTGGACACAAGCTGGAATGTGCAGTAGTGGTGCACGGGACTGTCCAGCCCTAGATGGTCATGCAGAACTTACTACCCAGGATCAAACAGCTGCCCGTGACGCACGTGTCCCGACACGAATAAGAGAGAGAATATATTGCACACATTTGCATAGTGGCACATGGTATAAGGGTGATGAAGGCACTGATGTAAACAGGATACCCCCTGATCCACTGTGTGAGGGACAATTAATGTGTGTGTAGGTGTGACCTGACCAGCAATGATACAATGCCAAATGTCCTGTGATTGTAGGAAATAACTATGTACCATACTGCATGTAACAGTTGCCTAAAGCGGTCACGTCAGGATAGAATAAATATAATTCATAAAAGAAACAGGCAAACAAGAAAAGTGCCAAAGGTATAAGGTTCACAGCTAGGAAACAAATGAATGTTCTAAATCTGCACTGACCGTGGCTATGTGTTGGCCCAAACAATCTGGTGTCCGCAGTAGGGTTACCATCTGTCCCGCTTTGCGAGGGACAGTCCCTCTTTGGACAGTTGTGTCCTGACAAAATACATTACAAATGGCAAATGTCCTGGGATTGTAGGACATAATTATGTCCCATATGTTATGTAATAGTTGCAAAAAATAATTACCTAAATAATAATAATTATCTAAAATACCTAAATGTTACAAGAAACAGAATAAGCAACTAAACCACTACAACAATAGGCTTTTATGTAGGCAAATAAGTAAAGTTCTATCCTTTGTACTGACCGTGGGTATGTGTCGGCTTGTAAAATCTGACGTGTGTTCCAGAAATGTCCCATCTTGGCCATTTGAAAAGGTGGCAACCCTAGTCCCCAGAATACATCCCAACCTGTACATATGACAATGTCAACGCTACCAATGGTCAGAGCATTCGCACAATAACTGTCCAGCCTCTTAATCACTCACAAAGCCAGTGACCTTTGGGGGAAAGGTGTTGAATGAGAATGACTACTTACAACAATGAAGAGTAATAGACACATTTAACTGCAGAAAATTAGTAGTATTACGAATCTGCCAACATGTTCCAAGTTAATAGTACTAATATGGTAGAAGTGTCCGTGATTGTCCCTGAGTTGTCATAGTCATGTCCCTGTCACTGTAGAAACGAGTCCCCGAGTATCACAGAGGTCCGTACACATAAGTACACCAACCGTCACATCTGTTGACAGGATTATTGCATACCTGTAGTGAATTTATAACAGATGTCCAGAATAATATTCATTGTATCTATAAATGAATGAAATAGTCAAATGTGAATGGAAACACGTGGAAACCACCCCCCAACCTGCATTATGTATTGGAACCACTCCCTGCCCTAAATTATGTAGCACCGACCCAATAATGTGGTCAGAGGTGCCCAAACACCTGCGTCTGTAAACACAGGTAGAATGTTAAAATCTGGACTAACTCTGTCCATGTGTTACGTCTGATCTTTGAACAATACCAGGGCAGTTCTAGTCACCAGTCAGCCGAGCCTAAACACGGACCAGCACATGAACACCCTGACAATCAAACACGCATATGTGCGAGGACTATAAGCGTAGGAGTTCTGAATATCCTCGGAGTGAGTAGACATGCAGCATGGGTCCAGAGCAGTAGGAAACAGGGAATGTCCTAATTGCAGTACTGCAGTTTTCCCAGCAAGAGAATGGATGCCTGCTGTGTAAGGGAAGTGGTGAGGCATATGTCAGAGTAGCTATGAGCCATGGGTATACATATAAATGAGCCAGAACAACAATAGTGTAGTGGTTACAGCATCAGCCCAACATAATGGCATTCCTGTAGCACATATTAATTGTGTAATGAATGCCTCTGTGCTGTAAAGACAACATTTATACATGTAAAGGTGACCGCGTTCGCATGGGTCCGTTAACCCGATTCCATCAAAGTGGTACTTTCATAAGGAATATGGCACATGTAATCCCAAAGACGTGCCTGTAAACATATGTAACTCAGAATAAGTAGATGCAAGTGCGCCTGCGCGGGTGTACGCAGCTATTAGCATAGCAAATGTATGTTGTGTTGTACAGCTGTAACTTTAATATATATAGATAGATAGATGTGTGTATAGATAAATATCCACAGACATAACAGAAATATGCAATTATATACCTACATATTTATCTATATATACACATATATATATATATATATATATATATATATATATATATATATATATATATATATATATATATATATATATATATATATATATACACACATATATATATATATATATATATATATATATATATATATATATATATATATATATATATATATATATATATGTAAGGAATGCAGAAAGATGAAAGCAAACATAAGGGTTGTGAAGGGAATCCAGAGCAAGTAAGGAATTATGAAGTGCTCACAGCGTATGTCACATAAAGCTGCTCAAGTGTGAGTAGAGCACCGCTCTTCACACCAGAGGCAGGGTTATACCAGTGGCCATAACATCGTTGAAGTGCTACATCAACATTGTAAACAGACGGAATGTAGTACATGTTGCGACCACCTACACTTGTAACCTGGAAATCATTCCTAATCCATAACACCAGGAAAGGCACGTATGTGCAAATATGAATGGAAGGTGAGCCTGTGAATACATGAGGTGGTACAAAATGTGTGTAGGGTCCCAACGCTCATGAGAGGGCAATGTGTGAAGGTGTGTCATGGCTGCGATATCAGGTGTGTAATGGCTGTTATGCGTGGAAACTCAACACGGGTGCAATGGAGCGGCCCATGGAGGTCAGCTAGTACGTAACAGAACCACACATCCTATCAACAGTAATAATATTCATATTATTACTGTTGATAGGATGTGTGTTTCTGTTACTGTGACTGTACATCAACATATTATTGTCTTTATGTAGTTGTGTCTTTCTGCTTTTCCCGGTTTGGGGTTGTCACAGCAAAACTCCGTTCAATCATGGGTGCCGTATAGGTTTTACGTGCCGGGCTGCCAGCCCTGACGCCCAACGTCCGACAACGATACACGCATTCATGCATGTCTCCACGCAAATGACGCTCTATCTGGGAATCGCACCTATGTACTAGCTGACCTCCACGGGCCGCTCCATTGCACCCGATGCAACATACCTTAGCACTCCTGTGTCATAATCGCATATCCATGGTTTCTCCTGCACAACAATACACTGCTGCTGTCCAAAACACTGGTAGGAAAGTACCAGTGGGAGAGTTCTGCAAGGTCTACACTTTAAACAGGGATAACGGTGTCCCTTGTGGGACCCCAAAAATTCAGGGTACGTGTGAATCTGCTGACATTAATATGAGCAGGATGTAGGTGTACATGGAACAGTAGGTTGTGCAAGTGTGATAATATATGGGTTGACAAAATGTACGACATGTGTCCCGAGATGGGGATAGTGGGCAATGTGTAGGGGTGGGCTCATACCCCAGCTGCGTTTGCAGTAAGTATTTGTCACGACTGCTGTAGAGGGGTGCCAGGTAGGTGGACCATGGGTATGGATTGATGGGCTTAAGTGTGCAGGTGCTGGTTGGCAGAGATGTAGTAGGCCCGCCCAGTGGAAGTCATTAATATTCCTATGTGGGCATAGCATACACCTACACCTCCCAAACCTGTAGAGCACATCTACCGGATAGTCTGTAAACCATCGGGGGAATACATAGAGACCAAATCAGTGCCGTGTACCCGATTAGCATGGACGTCCATAGTTATGTATCAGAATGTAACAAAGTCCAACTAAACACTTCCAGAACTAGTGATATTAGGTGAACAGGTGGCGGAATACAGGTAATGACAGATGACAACATGTATGAGTCATAAACAGCATGTACCTCGACAAACGTGAATGAATACATATGCTCTGTGACTGTGAATGTGTCTGGTTAATAGAACCAATCATCTAAATGTGTCCCACAGGGTGTTATGCATTGTTCCTGATACAGTGTTCATTCACACCCATTGGTATGTGAGTTCTGCTACTGACGGAAAGTGCATAATTTGCTGACCACCTTAGGTAGATGATAGCATAATAGAAGAGGTTCAACACCTGTACACCTTTGAGGGACACACCCGTCTGGGCAGTTGTGTCCTGCAAAATGACAGTTATGGCACATGGCCTGTGAGTTCGGGAATGGAGGCTATATAGTGTGTGTAGTGGTGTCAGACATCAATTTGTTGTATCAGTAACAGCTACATGTAATAGGAAACAGTATTATCAATTATAATGCTACATGAATAACCTTAATGTATGCAAACCGAGGAAGTCGTCCGTTTACTACTGGCTGTGGGTATGTGTTGCCTTGACACATGTGATAGCTCTACATATAGGGTCTATAGGGCCACCACCATTCTGAATGGCCAAAGTGGAACCTGCTCTGTAGAAATGTCAGACGTACCAGGGCAGAACATACCTACAGCCATGCATAGTACAGAAATATACATATCGGAACAAATCAAAGCGTAGTCTAGCAGCAGTAAAGTTGCTTATGCTACTACATATGACATATCGACGTGTCAGGTATACAAGACCTGTAACAAGCAACCAGTACAGACATGTACAACATGAGAATGTCCCCTAATCAGGACAGTTGCAATGGCTAGAGTATTGTCCATACCACTCAACTGTCCCTGAATGTCAGGTACGTCCCTGAGTTTGACTGAAAGTTTAACTCTGTCCCTCTTAATCCCTCCTAAAATTAGTGGCTGTTGAAGGAAAGGTGGTGAATTACACTTACTTACTAATGACAATAAGTAAGAGTTATAAACAACTGTTACTTCAGAATATGTGTATTAAGTCATATGCTCTGATTCTGTCAATGGTTCAAGTTAATAGCACTACTTTTGTAAAATTGTCCCTGATTTTTTCTTGACCTGTCCCTGATTCTGTAGAAATGTGTCCCCGATTGGTGGAGAGTTCTGGTATTGTCACATGAGATATGCGTAATGAGGGACTGTCCCATGCAAAGTGGGAAAGGTGTCACTCCTACAGTCTCCCGTCGTGCAATCTGAAAGGTGGACAACGCGCAGTAGGTATGCGGTAGCATGACTCGGCGGACAGCTGTGTTAACAAACTCAAGTCACATGTCAGCATTGCAGAGTATCGGTTCCATGTATAAGGCAGATGGGAGCAGATCGTATGAGGAACACGCATATAATATGATGACATCACTGAACAAGCCGCAGTCTGTACAGTCAAACGCCTGCCGTCGCAAAATGGTTACACATACCCAATACTGTAGTCATGTAGCCTGATGTAATAAGCATCACAAGGGATTGCACACACCCAGCGTGAGTGACAAATGTAAGCGGAAATATCGGTGAGCGAGCGGCTGTAAGCGTGTTTGTCTACCAGTATGCCAGTAGTGCACTGTCAAAGAAATGTGGAGTCTAAATGTGTATAAGGTGCTGTGACCAGAGGTCAGCAGTGCTTAACACTGTGCAAACCCATGCACAACTGCTCCCACCTGCTGGAATGTGCCTTACCCAGTCTGTATCCTAAGGCGTCGGCCTGTCTGCAAACAAAGAACCGCCCTATACATGTGTTGGTAGCAGTACCCTGCACACATAGCTCATGTGAATTAACAATAGACCATGGCATATGTACAGACAATAAACCACACACACACCATACAGCGCAGACATCCAACAGTATAGCAATGTACTGGCAGATATGTCCGGACCACTGGTGTATGCATGCCTGGCCGTCCTGTGTTTCAGTGTGTGAGCATACCCAGTATGACTGTTACGCATGTTGTTGACCGACATTACCGTCATACCGTCATGTGTGTGAGCATGCCAAGTATGCTCAACTGTATTGCATGTGTCACATGTCAAGATAGTACTGTGTTGCTGACCCCTCCATTCTACACAGACAGGTGTCATGCTGTGTCTGCAGGGTAGCTAATGGTCATGTGGCATTGACAGCTGCTACATGTCTGCATAGCGTGGGGGGACATCCAACCACAACCACAGTCTTACACAGCACCGTGGGTGGCGCACATGACTCTCACATGTGTAAGTTTGACAGGGGGCACAGCCAACAGTTGTACACATCTGCCGCTACTGTACTGGTATGCCGGGTACTCCATGTCAGTGTGTGGACCTACCTAAATTGCTGGTTGGAGGGATACCAGGGTATGTCAGTTCCCAGCTTTAATTATCAGCACAGTGGTAGTACACCTAGGCCAACACATACCATGGTATCCACTGTGATGTGTTTCCCTCGGCCTGTTTGATGTGCCAGGTGTGGCAGGCTGCTGTAGGAGGTCACTGTCCACCCCATAGTGCTCCACCATTCCCAGCCCATGTAGCCCCTGATAAGTCACCCTCGGTCTATAAAGTCTTATGTCACCCCAGTAAGGGTTGTTCGGCAGCATACACATCCTCACTGCCCCAGCATCCTGCACATGTTGGTATATGTTGCCTGCTGCAGCCTGTGTCATTTGGTTGGACTGTGTTGTGAAATGTCCCCGCAGGTATACACTGGTGGTGTAGAATGCGGACGAAACCTGCGTGTATGCTGCTTGCTCGCATTACTGTACTGTTCATGTGCGGGCTGGCCATGTCATCTGCTGATTGTGCTGATCAACACCTGTTTGTGCAGCCTGTACACCCTGACTACCCCACCACTGCTGTCATCCCACCCAAAGTCACCAGGCAGGTATAGACCCACCCCTAGTTTAGGTGTGCTAAGGCAGGAGCACTCCCGAGGCACAGTTTGTACAGTATGCCTGACCCCCCCCTCCCATGCTGTCAACTATATTCGAGACCTGCACCCGGCTGACTACACACACACACTCCAGAGACCAGCAGCACACCCTGGTGATAAATGTGATACACTATAGTCAACCTCATCTGCAAAGTATAGTCTTCTAATGAATAGTTATATACCCTTACCAAACCTCCAAATTAATAACCACTGCTCAGTGTCACTCAGATCCATACACAACTGGCAACAGGTGCCTTACTATCACCATATTCGATGTCCCATGGTCTTCCCAGGAACAAAATAAATGGTGTCTACATGACTACAACCCATGGCACTGTACACTACAGACAATGTGCATTACCACCACGCCATGGCAGATATACATAGATCCCAGGTTATCACATAAAGATCATCTGGCACAAACATTCAATAGTGCTGATGTCCCAGATGTATATGTTCACATCTATGTCCACCTCTACATCTACATATATCATATATATTATTTGTATACATATATACATGGACACATATATATATATATATATATATATATATATATATATATATATATATATATATATATATATACATACACACATATACATGTACACACATATGTAGATATGGCATTTATATCACAACAGCGGACCACATGACAGCAATGCATTAGACAGGAATGAAAAGGAAACTACATGTGCCAACTGTATCATGTAGTGTTGTTAGTATCAAGGCACGTGTGTTATGTTGCGTCACACGGGTCAGACCGTATTAAGGGTAAGAGTAGGTCTGCTTACAGTTACTTACCAGACCTATTGGCGAATGTATGTGTTGACAACCCAGTGTCTTGGCAGAATATGCGGGCTGTGGACACTATATAGGTCAGCAACAAAACACACTGAACACATCCCACAGCTAGCCACCCACAGATACCATACAGTATAACTGCCAAACACACACACCTGCCATGCCTTGGAATCGAGCACCTACCTGTCTAGTCTACCACACTACAGCATTATGCAGTAACAGAATGCGCTACCGAGTTCCAGCATCACTGCACTCCCACAGGCATACATCTAGGTGGATGACATCACCCACAAAGGCAAAGATGCCGATAGGGAATGTATGGGGAGTGAACCATCTAAAAGCATTACTCTGTCCCCAGGCAGCTGGAAACACCCACACACACACACAGACACACACTTGGCAGGGCTGGTAGTCAGACATACATCTAACTACCTTATCACACTACAGCATTACACAGTTACAGAACGCGCTATCAAGATTACTGGAACACAGCACTCCCAGAGGCATACTTCTAGGTGGATGACATCATCCGCAAAGGCAAAGATGCCGATAGGGAATGTATGTGGAGTGAGCTGTCTAAAAGCATTACTCTGTCCCCTGGCAGCTGGAAACACATGCAGACACACACTTGGCAGGGCTGGGAGTCAAACATACACCGCACTACTTTATCACACTAAAGCATTACGCAGTTACAGAACGCGCTATAGAGATTACTGGCACACAGCACTCCCAGAGACATACTTCTAGGTGGATGACATCATCCGCAAAGGCAAAGACGCTGATAGGGAATGTATGTGGAGTGAGCTGTCTAAAAGCATTACTCTGTCCCCAGGCAGCAGGAAACACACACAGACTTGGCAGGGTTGGGAGTCAAACATACACCTAACTACCTTATCACACTACAGAATTACACAGTTACAGAACACGCTATCGTTATTACTGGAACACAGCAATCCCCGAGGCATACTTCTAGGTGGATGACATCATCTGCAAAGGCAAAGACGCCAATAGGGAATGTATGTGGAGTGAGCCGTCTAAAAGCACTACTCTGTCCCCAAGCAGCTGGAAACATACACACACGCACACACACTTGGCAGGGCTGGGAGTCGAACATACACCTAACTACCTTATCACACTACAGCATTACGCAGTTACAGAATGCGCTATTGAGATTACTGGTACACAGCACTCCCAGAGGCATACTTCTAGGCGGATGACATCATCCGCAAAGGCAAAGATGCCGATAGGGAATGCATGTGGAGTGAGCCATCTAAAAGCATTATTCTGTCCCCAGGCAGCTGGAAACACACACACACACACACACACACACACACACACACACACACACACACACACTTGACAGGGCTGGGAGTCGAACATACACCTAACTACCTTATCATACTACAACATTACACAGTTACAGAACGTGCTATCGAGATTACTGGTACACAGCACTCCCAGAGGCATACTTCTAGGTGGATGACATCATCAGCAAAGGCAAAGATGCCGATAGGGAATGTATAGAGAGTGAGCAGTCTAAAAGCATATTACTGTCCCAAGGTAGACGTAGACAAACACACGGCAGTGGTGTGAGCGGGACAACTGCCTATCTACGTAGCACTATTACAACACTACAGAGATACGAGACATGCCACAGACAGTATACCCTTCAAGACAGTCAACCAGTGTGTTCAATGTAGGAATCCATCCTGACTTGGGGTATGGACATCTGTTGCCTGGATGTCCACCATCGCTATACAGGATGTCAATGGCCATGCCCATACACAGAGGCACATCACCAACACAAGGTGTCGTCCGTTTGGAATGTACTGTGTGTCCATCTACACAATGGCATACTGAGCATGCTCACACACTTAGTAGAAGCGAAGGGCTATCTTGCATGCACATGGATTCTAAACACGGAAGGGCACAGTTTGGAATGTACTGTGTGTCCATCTACACAACGACGTACTGGGCATGCTCACGCACTTAGCAGTTGCAAAGGGCTGTCTTGCATGCACATGGATTCTAAACACGGAAGGGCACAGTTTGGAATGTACTGTGTGTCCATCTACACAACGGCGTACTGGGCATGCTCACACACTTAGCAGTAGCAAAGGGCTGTCTTGCATGCACATGGATTCTAAACATGGAAGGGCACAGTATGGTGTTATTGTCCCCATGTACATGAAGGCCACTCACATGTACTGACCAGTACACACTCAAAAGCCATCACAGATGTCTCAGGTGCAGATCACAGAGGTAAATGCTGCATTCTACTATGTAGCCCTCAGACATCACCATGTCCTTGGACCAGCAACACACATCCATAGATTACCACAACACTATGTGACTCATGACCAGTGGACTGTACATAGGTCTACAGCAACTGTGCAGACTACACATGTATTGACAGGGTTCCATCATGTGTTATGCAATGCAATGATACCACTGTACATAACAAGGTCAGCTCTACACATAACAGGGGCCTTGGTTCTTACACAGCTGTGACAGATGACTGTCGCTGTACACCAAAGAACACACATGTTTGGATATGACATACATTTAATCGCAGTGGATATGTGCATGGACCACACACACACACACACACACACACACACACACACACACACACACACACACACACACACACACACACACACACACAAAACACAAATGTACATAGCATAGCTTTTGCTGTCCTCCGTGCAGACAAGTGGCTACAGCAATCACATGCATGCACATGGAAGGTAGGTCCATGGCTGTTGAATGCTAACAGTACATGAGGTAACAATGTTGACCGAGGAAACATTCCCTCTGTACTAGTTACCCATGACACCCATCATATCATACAACAGTCCATGTGTTATGTATGTCATCACACATGTCCACCAATTGCAATGCATACAAACATGGCTACATGACAGGCATGTAGGACCAACACACATGTACATGTAGTGGTGTGCATGCAGCTACCATGCATGTGCAGTAGCTGATGTATGTAATTCATCTGTGCCTAACTACAACTTGCAGTTGCAATGCAGCCCCATCATTGACACTTGTATATGGTGAAACACTGACAGTACGGTAGGATGCACATCAGGTATGGATGGATGTGTGTACATAAAGTGGTGATCCACCTTTGCAGATGGATGTTTGCCGAGGACGGCTCACAGGTGTGTCACAAGCCATCCTACCATTACATGTGCAAACAGTATGCTATGTTACTGTTACTTGACGGTGAAGACATAAAACCTACACAGTGGTTAGGGTGTTACTGACTGTAAGTCACTTGACACCTGTAACACATACATCCTCCCGTGTGTATATAGCAGCACAATTGCCGAAGGTAGCGTTGGTACACATAATGCGGCCAATACTGTTGCATGTCTGTCAGATGTATCATCATATAGCAGGTGTATCATTCACAGTACTGCCATGTGTGTTTGCTTGTGTGACCATATATGCCACATATGGTGGGGAATACATCCCAATTGTTACACACCCCTGTACACAGTTGTAGAGATTTATACATACTGCAGTGTGGAAAGTATGACATAGGCAGGGGTGGTGTGTGTTTCACACACATCAGCTATCTGTATGTGAATGACATTTGTGGACTCCACAGTGTGTGTGTGTGTGTGTGTGTGTGTGTGTGTGTGTGTGTGTGTGTGTGTGTGTGTGTGTGTGTGTGTGTGTGTGTGTGCATGTATGGCTGTCTGGTGCATGGAGTGAGGGTGTATGCTACCATACAGAACAGACAGAATCCCTAACCCCTCATGGTGATGCAGTCAACTACCCAGTTGATGCCATCGGTCTCAGCCTTACTGGCTACCTGTACATGTTCATTCTCTGTGTCGCATCATGTGGGTGCACAGTACTGTGAGGGTGATTACCACATAGGCAGGGTCCTCACCTCAACACTATCAAGTGTGCGTTATAGTGTTGTTGACCCCGTGAGTGTGGGCATGTTACTGTGTGTTTCTGTGTATGTCTGTGTGTGTTCTCATCCTGTAATGTGACAGGGTATTACTGCTACACAGTGAGGCCTCATGCTATCAAGTGGCCTCTAACGTTATCATCGGCCAGACCGCTGTGTAAACCCCCGCACCATGTCAACATACCTGTGATGTGACCTGGTATGGATGTCACGTCTCTAGCCACTGTAGCCTATTAAACAGCCCACATGCTTCTGGATCAGTAGATGTGTGGACATCTGTGGTATGGTAGCCTTTCTAACAGTCAGGTTGAGGCTACGTATAGCATGCTGGTATTGCCATATATGCATGTGAGTACTCCACATTTACACATGGGAAATTGCAAACACTGCTACTTGTTGGCACATGTAAGTAGACCATAAGGAGGGAACCAGGGCATCATTACCAACATGCTGTTACTGTTGTTATCAAGACACATACTGTGAACATATAACAATGCATTATAAACCTGTACTACATGGTATGTCTGGTGCGTGTCAACAGTATACAACTAATGTATTATACACTTCTCTCACTATTCTATTCACCCTGTGCATCAGACCATTTGAGCATGTCCCTGCACCGATGGTGTGGATGACAGGGATGTGGCACAGGCATCATCATATGCACAGGGTGATAATGTTTGCCAGGGGCATAGGCTGCACCAGTGGATGACATCATGTGTGTGTGGGTAAGGGCCGGTGATCTGATTGGACATGTGTGGTCATTATTTATGTGGGTGTTGTGGTGCCCTACATATGTTTTTGCTGTGTGCGTGTATGAGTGCACACAGTTCTGCCATTTGCCAGGCCTACACAGGGGTATTATTGACAGCTCCAGATTGTACAGACCAGGATGTACAGCTCACTGTGTCCGGCCATGGCCACGTGACCTGTGCCTGCCAGGGGTTGCACGGGCACTACCAGGCTGAGGTACAGATTGGCTACTGTCCGATGACACATGTCCACTGGAACCATGTCCTCACTGGGAATGTCCAGAGCCACGTCCACGTGGCCTGCTGTGTCCTGGTGTGGACAGCGCAGCACCAGCTGCACTGCTACTGCTATTGGCACTATGGGAGCGGGCATGTGAGGTGGCTTGTTCACGTTCACCTGCACTAGGTGGTGTAACTGGCCTATGTCCACGTGGCCTATGCCTCACCCCTACCAGATGTTCCAGCACAGACAGCTCACGCTCACGGATTGCCATGCCACGGTCAAGGATTCCGACCATGTCACCCAATCGCCTGTCCAGAACATCAGCAATCTGCTGTTGAGCATTTGCCAATGCCTGGATGCTGTCATTTAGAGTACGGATAGCAGCCCTCTGAAGCCTCTGCCCTTTTCTGTTCTGCCATTCAGCATGTGCCTGTGCTGCCATTACAGTCTGGAACATGCGTCTGGTGACACCAGCTGCTGCACTCTGTCCTGCAGGTGCATGTCTGCCAGAGGTCTTCCTACGAGCAGCACTGGCCACATGCCTGTGTGGCACATCTGCAGTCATTACATTGACACCATGGTGTGGAGACACACCTTCTGTAGCCACCACACGTTCCTGTTCCAAGCTAAACACACGCTGACTGTCCTTCCTCTATGGCCACTGGTGATGGGGTATGTGCTGGCATGAGAACTGTGTGCGGGGAAGAGGGGGACATACCTGGGATGGCAACCATTGGCACAGATTTAGCCCTGAGAACCCTGCCTGTACCTCATGCATATGTTCATCACTGCTAGTATCTGTGGGGACACTAACATCAGATGGACCGCAGGAGGGTAACACACCTGCATCACCTGTGAATGCAAAGAAAGACTCTACATTACAATAGACACACACACGCACACACACGCACACGCACACACACACACACACACACACACACACACACACACACACACACACACACACACACACACACACACACAGACACACACACACACACACACACAGACACACACACACACACACACACAGACACACCATGCATGTGATTTGACAGACGGCATGCAGTATGCATGTGATACAGCAGATGGCATGCAGCTCAGACATTAATAGTGGTAGTTAGCATACCTCCCTGGGTTGCACACAACAGCAAGCAGGTGTCATATCAGTAGCCATGCAGTTCACACAATCATGGTAGTAAGCATGCATCCCTGTGATACACCATGTGGACCAGCACAGGTTAACAGTACACATGGCTGAAGTGACCTTGACATGTAATCTGCTGACGTGTGCATTCACATGCATACATGTCTGACACAATGGTGTCCTGACACATGTACAGCATTGTAATGGGTATCACATTGCAGTGTTGTCTGTATGCCCTACAGATAGAATGCACATTTAGCAAATGTGCATGAGCATGGAAGGGTAGTGTGTGAGGCATCTATATTGCTATACAGTGTGAAGTACAGACACTGTGCCATTGCATGGCATCATGAGGTGTCTATATTGCTATACAGTTTGTAATACACACACATTGCATAGCCATAACTGCGTGCATACACATGTCATAACTGTGGATAGTGACCCACGTTGCTGAGGTGTATACACACCAAACCATGCTGTGTCATGTGACAGGTCACTGGAAGACCTACGGATGACACCCCTGCACAACTACTACAGAGTCTTAACTGCCTTGCAACCATGTTCCCACATGGCAGACTTGTCAATACACCATGTCCCACATGACATTGATGTACCACACACACAAGGTGCATGGCTGACGGTGATGTCCTACAGCAGCAAGGGAAATGTATGGTATCTGTGGCCTGATGTGGTGTCAATGTCTGTGAAAGCTGTACAGGTGTCTACTGTCATGCTATGATACAGTCGTGATGTTCAACGCATCTTATATGGTCGACTTACATGACATCTCCACTAGCTGTGCACAGGCATTTAGGATGTCCAGCGTACCACATCAGCTATATAATCAGTCAACTAAGGCTATAGTTGGACCATGTGTGGACAATGTGCAACAGGGTGTATACACATCACATCTACTGTGTGGCAACATGTCTCTGGCCATCCTCCATGGCCATGTGTGAACATGTGCTGGCCAAATGTTTGTGATGGCCGTCTATCTCACATGTCTGTGTTTTCCCATATGACATACACCCATAGATGTCAGATATGTCACCGTCCACAGGGCTATGCAGACAATGGGTTGTATGTTTGGTATGTGGGGTATGTATTATGGGATAGTGTGACAATATAGCAGCCAGAACACTACATGTCTGGGACATGTCAGATGGCACATCACAATGTGTGCACCCATTGTTGGGGCATATAACACAATGGTGTCTCCTGTGGGCTGCCCATATCCCAGCTGACTGTGTGGTACTGTTTGCGTACCACACATGTGTTGTTCCAATGTATAGTACATATGCCTACATTGAACAACACCTCCACCATTGTATGCACAGCTGTCCACACATGTATGACAGATACTGTGATTTCATGTCGGTGTTTCATTTTGTTTGTATATATTGCACATGGGTAGCCAGTGTGAATGATGGGAGATGCGACCTGTATATCATGACTAGACAATACATCATGTGTACATGTGTTAACTGGCCACATGGCGAATAGATATATGCATTAACATGCCTGATACTGATGACAGTCTCACCTGCAATGGACTGATGTCTGTACGGCACGCCAGAGGTACCTGTATAGGGGTGACACAGCAGTTTGAACATTATCCATGACTGTATGACAGCCACAGGGTGCACTGTGCATGTTAATACATTCGCCTGTATAATAGCATATAGTATGCACATGTGTGCATACACAGGGTAGCGTACTGTAGTATGCGGCATGTGTGTAAACATACCTTGCATATGATGTTACATTACATATTGTACAGTGACACATGCAGCTAAATGGGATATAATAGTCATATGTGCAGTAGTGACTTACCAGGCAACTCCAGGCTCATTGGTTGGGAGACACCCACCTCCACGATGGCAACTAGTGTTTGAGGATGCTGTTCTGAGGGTGTCCCCAGGCTGGACAGTAGCTCCTCAGTGGGTGTGAGTTGGGGCTGGGTTGGTGGCCCACCACCTGCTCTACCTTGTTCCCTGGCGATTGCAGTGGCATGCTGTTTTGCATGTCGTATCAAGTCTGTGCAGTGTCTGTGCACCTGCTGGTAGGTGCGGTTATGGCCACCCACATCATTAACCCTCCTACAAAGGTCCTGCAACAGGTCGCCATGCTGCTGGGCATGCTGTGGCACATGGCTGAACAACACCTCGTAGTTCTCATGGAGGTACGGGATGAGGACATCATCCTCCTGGCAGCTGTACGCTGGCAGGCGTGAACAAGGCATTATCTGGAAGACATAATGATGGTGACAGGTCACAGTATCACAGAGATGTATAGAGATACAGCTGCACATACATTTGTATTAAATCTAGTACATCTGCACAGTTATCTTTGCAAATCATCATGACACTGACATGACTGACATGTTTGTGTCACACACATGTAACACCCGTTATGCATTGGATATCATCACCATATATGTGTGTCACCTCATTACCTTGTTCATACTCCATGTGAATGCTGTCTTGATATGGGCATGTCTGTTTGCCTGTACTGGTGTTCTTACCTATCAGCACATGCCTGGATGTGTCCACAGTGATGCTGTTGACCTTGATGCTGTGTATATGTCACATATCAACACATACACTGCCTTAATGGACATGAGCAGTGACAATGCACACATATGCATGGAAACCTTTGAATGCATGTGTTTTGCCATATACATCTACATGGCACTGTACAGCAGTTCAACACCCTGCCATGGATTGCCTGTGTTGCACATGTGATAGACATGGGACAATGGCTGGCTGGACGTCATTCGCAGGGATGGTTATCAACTATAGCATGTATGGGCAAGGTTTCCTAGCTGTATCCGACAGCCATTGTGCCACCGCGAGGTGCATCAGTGCCACATTACTGATCCAGACAGTTAATAATACATCTACCATGCGGTCATCACACCATGCATGACAGAGATGACATGTGCAGCTTTGATGGGCAGGGTTGCATGGTATGGCGGGAGTATGTAACATGTATGGCACAGGGATCTGTCCAGCATGTGGCGATCCATGTAGTAGGACGGCAGCTGTCCATGACGTATGTCTTTCAGATAAGGATATGTACATGTAGCATGTCCAACATCACAGTGTAGCACATGTCTTTATGCAAGGTAGCCAGCATGCTGCATAATGGAGGTGAGGATTGTGAAGGCTGGAATCGCCCATCCACGCATGGCCAATACCCCTTAAAGGTAATATGTGATCCGATATTGGTCACCCGAGTGCTGAGTATGCCTGTCCAATGATCTCCATGCTCGTGGATGGCACCCTGTCATGACATGAGTGCCTCATATGGCTACCTAATAGGCCTGGAGATGTCACTAACTCAGGGAGGTCAACTGCACAGCACCATCCCTTACACAGTGTCCATAATTTTGACCGCTGCCTAGGTGGTAGTTAATGGGTACAGGGTTATTCACCTAGCGCTGGCAATGCTATTATCAGCTGTCAGATTGTGCACATATGTCACACACCTCACCCACAAAGTCCATTCTGTCCACAACACTGAGACAGCTATTGCTCCTAGGTCATGGCCATTCACATCCTTACATACACAGATGCCTCCCATTTGTCTGTGTGGTATGGGCTACAATGAGGGGGGGAGTACAAAACATTAACCTTGTTTTACTGTAGCTGCCACTGGTGTGATATGCACATGTCACTCTGACACCTATTGTAGTGTTGATTCCATCAACAGGCCACTGGTAGAACACTCCTGTGACATACGAAGGTACATCTAGTATACTCAGTGTAGCTGGAACATGGTATGGGTGATGATGTCCTATGTCACAGGTATGATATGCAGTGTGAAATCATCCATACTGTCATCTACTTCTGTACTGCTAATGTCTACGTTGATAAAGGTTCATAGACTTGCAGACCATACTCAGCAGGGTAATAGTGCAGTGCCTCCAATTATGACTGTCGTCTCCACTTGTGTGTTGCAGTGGGTTGATATTATCCAACACCCTATCTGTATTGCATATTCATGCTCAGCACTTGTTCAGAACTTGTGAGCACTTCATGAGCTACTGATTACTATAGCACCCATTCCAACTCATTTCACACAAGTACACTGTCTGTCCTTACATTTCCAGCTTGCTTACAGTACAACAGCTGTTGTACACACGTAACTCACATATCTTGTGAGACATGGTTGAATATACAGGCATGTCCAACTGTCACATACCAGTGCTATTGCCTGTCTATATGAAGAATATGGCGAACATGTGGCAATAGAGCAATTGTCTAATGTACACAGTCAATGCTCACCTCCCAACATACGACACTACAGCCTGTGGGAGATGCACATATGTAGCCATGCTGGGGGTAATGCTCTCACCAACCCAGACTGAACCTCACATTCATGTGGGGACGTGTAACATTTGCAACATACCCCACTCATCACATAGTCTCACAAGATCTCCACCCCCACAGGCCACACATAGTATGAGTATGACATTTGCAGAACCTCTCCATAATCTGTGTAGGCACCAGAGGCAGCCCCGATCACCAAACACAACAACAATTACTTATAGCCCACAGACTCATGTGTGCCCATCAAATACAGACAATAGGGTGTTATAACATACCCAACACACCAGTCATAGGTGACTCTGTAGGCGGTCACACTGATGTCCCACTCAGCAGGCTACACAAGGTGATAGCCGCTTACATCTAGCTGTCGGGTAACTGGTTCTGCAACATAACCTATGCACCCATGCCACACCTCACCAGGTAGAATTTAAATGTCATTCTCAATGTTAGTGGGACTGCCCTGAGATGTAACTTCCCAGACTACATGTGCAGGGACATGCAATAGCTCTCCAGTCTTGTAGCCCAGAAGGTATCAGCCAAGCCCTGGAGAGCATTCTGCATTCATCCAGACTAGATACCACTGTACAACGACTGACTGTTTCACTTCAACAGTTGCCTATGCTTCTGCTGTCATTCCACAGGCATCCAGTATCTGTCCGCTTTGAATGACATGGTCAACAAAACACGATGCTTTGGCACAGATGACCTGCACCTGTCAGCCACTGGGAGTACAGATAACATGTAAGGCTCTTGCTGCTCCTATACTGCCTGTCTTGCACAGTTTCCAATAACATTCACCACCAGAATGGGAACAGGCAAGCAAAACATGGGGTCATGTAACTCAATGCTTGACATCATCTCTGACGCACGCAGGCAAGACACTACTTATAATGGACCACTTCAATATCTCTGCAGTGACTGGGACCTGCCTCTAGGCTCCGCAGAGCACACCTGCACTGACAGGTTATACGCAGACCACACCTTTCAGTCATGTAACCTGGACCGGAACACCCACGGCTGAGGTGTGTCCATATTTCATTATGTTGTACACACCTCCTGGCTGGTTACTTAGCACAATGCATCAGAGGTGATCCACGTGCAACTAACTGTGGCCAGAACCGCTATACACATTGTAACATGCTACAGATTCAACAACATACCCCACGGTTACCGGCCCTCATTTCTTGGTGTACTGGGCAGTAGAGTTCAGAAAGGTACTACTGATGTGCGACTGACACTACCCCACACTTAACTGGGATAGCTACTCATGTAACGACACATTAGGCCAATGCTGTCCTGGATTCATAACCTCCACTTGGCTGGATCAACCCATACACACCACCACCGAGACCAACAATATCCTAGACATGGACATTACCAACATATCACTGGTGTTCCACTCCTGGGGTTATCCCCTCGTTGGTAGTTTCTGAAAATACGCTAATCACCCTTGTTATCCACATCCCAGCACCACACCCTTCATGGCATACACAGTACAAGATTACTACAATGCCTACTACAGACATCTTATGACAGCAGTAGTAAACGTCATGACACCCGTGCAGATGGACAATGCACATACAAACGCTGAAGCATACCCCGGTGCACTTCATTAGCACTTACACGACTGCATGGATCATACTATTCCAAACAGAGCCATGATGGTACCCACCAGATAACGGACGCCACTCTGGGGGTCCAGTTCCATGGACATAATGTACAACAAAAGGTGGAGGCTGTTGCAAAGTGGAGTACAATCCCATGGGTGGGGTAGCTCACTGGTCAGCCTCAGTAGGGCTCCGGGATCCCTTATCACACCCTCCAAACCTAGCTACGTAAACATTACTGTGACACATTCCAGGGTGTACCACAAAGCATTATGGAGGTATGTCAGTAGTCAATGGCAATACCCACATCTGCTCTGACATACGACGGTTACTCAGGAACATTACAGAACTGAGTGATGTTGGCAACATTCTGGCAGATGGGTTCAATGTTAACTTTACATCCTCTCACTCCCTATAGGGCCATAATCCATGCAGGAACATTGCGGGGTCCCTGTGGTCACAACTACACAGTTACAACCTGCACTCTCTAATGCCTGGAACACAGACTCCATGTGACTGTCCAACATCCCAGGCTGTGATTTACACAAACCTCAGAACGACATGTCTCCCCACTTGGCCACCACATTCACTAATAGCCTTGTATCAGACATTGTGGCCCCTGAATGGTGCACAGCAACAGTTATCACACTCCACACAGGTGGCACCACAATGAACCAGAGGGACTATTGCCCTATACGCCTGACTGTACTGTTCTGTAAGGCTATGGGGCACATCATCATGGAAGTCATTCACAGAGACATTGGTGGGCTCCAGACCTTTGATGCCACCCAGGTTGGACTTGTTAGGGCCAGACCATGGTTCCTACACCTGGTGGACTCCTTTGATACAGTTACCAGGGTAGTTGATGACAGTAAGGGGGTCCACACAGCCTACATTGTCCTCTCATTGGCTTTCAGCACCGTTCTCCATTCTGGTATTGACAACATACACATCCACCTGCACATCAACCCCTACGTCTCAGGATGTTATGCAAAGTGGCTCACGGACAGGACCCACATAATGAGGGTAGCATACCATAGTACCTACTGTATTTCAGTTACACTTGGCATACCACAGTCTTCAGTCATAGGGCCCCTCATGCTCGGTATATGCTTCCCTGAGGTACAGGCTAGCACAGAGGGACTTTCCCTGACTAGGTTTCCAGACAACTGCATACAAGGTGCCATGATTGATCCACCAGCTGATACAGACTCCTTCCATAAGGGTGTCACTGTGACAGATACCTGATGTTGATAACATGGCCTCAAGCTGCATGACACAAGGTGCATGAACATCCCCTTTGGATTACACCAATCACCCACTGACTATCACTTAGGTGGTAGTCCCCTACATACATGTGACATTATACAGGATCTTAGTACACACGTATGTAGCACCCACTCCTTTGATAACCATATTGCCAATGTGGCGTGGATATCCTTCTACGTGGCCACCCTTATCTGTACTGGGTTTGTAGCTGGATCAAAGGCACCCATTGTACCTCTAATCTCCTGATGTATACACACATTCAAGTGTACAACACCCCATTTATGGTGTACCTTACAGAACAGCAATGGCTTTACATACCACAACATTAACACACCATGAGGATTATTGAGTTCCGAAGGTTGATGTATGCGACAGAACTATGGACACCACAACTGTACACATTTGCATACTGCATACTCAGGGGTGATCTCTGCTGATCATACAGGGCCCATGTCCACAACAATATTCATGGATATACTCCACATAAGCGACATAAGCAAAAGCCACTGAGAGCAACATGCTCATGGATATGTGCACAAACACAACAATGAGTGGGATGTGCTTGAGGGTTACATTCCCAAACCAGACACTCACCATGCTTTGGAACATGATTCCTATGTACATCACGCAGGGACACTCGGTAGCACTGTTTATGCGATACCTCAATTGGTGGAAGGAGACACACATGTACGCCAGGGATAACTGCAGTTGCTGTACTATGCAGAGGTGCAGGTAACACATGGCTCTGCTGTTCACAGACAGGACACTACCCTAGAGAGGTGCCACCGGTGTAAACACTGTAGTTGGGCTTACACTTAGACTTGCCAGACAGCATAGTACCTCACTATGAACCTGTGAAGCTATTACATGTCCTTTGTGCATGGTTAATTGAGTAGCTCTTCCATTTTGATTAGCTATCATGCTGTTACAGTGTCCCATGACTACAAGCCATATGTATCCTGCTATTGTGTATTGTACATGCCAATAGATGATACCTTTCATTTGCATGATATAACTGTTATGCTATGTAGAATATCTGACATATCTACCTACAATA
This sequence comes from Protopterus annectens, assembly GCF_019279795.1. Classification (NCBI taxonomy): domain Eukaryota; kingdom Metazoa; phylum Chordata; order Ceratodontiformes; family Protopteridae; genus Protopterus; species Protopterus annectens. The sequence goes on along the minus strand of NC_056731.1, from coordinate 335,884,721 downwards.
CTGTACATTACACATATTTTACATATTATCCCATAATGCAAAGCATACTTGCACAGCAGGACCACCTTAGGCATGTTATTGTCGTTATATGCCCATACACATGCCTACTGTGACAGTATATCAACATATACTATCCACTGCTATGGCACGTACTTGTTGGACATACCCTACCACTGATGGCGGGTGGTGTGGAATTGTTCTGTTTAAAGCCCTCATGTAGCATCCCTTGTGGTGTCTGTGATGTTTACCTTGTGGCCCACAGCAGGACACACAATTTCTACAAGCGTTACTATGCTCAGCAAGACATCACTGCATAATACCTTTTCCCACTTTATGCATTGCGGACACTTTTAATTAATACAAAACAGGCTATACATACACTAACATACTGAGTGTTCTACATACCTTGTTAGCTTTCCGAACTTTCGTAAATATCTCTCTTACACCTTTACTGTTTAAACGGTTCTATGGTATGAGCATACGGTTTGAATATCTGGCAAGTCATCCTTATATACGTCGATACCTGTAACATGTGGTTTCCTGACACCAATTGGTGTTCCTGAGTAAATTATTACATGCACATCAGCTGTGCAGCTACTCCATTCACCAATTACTCGGCAACAGTGGGGTATAATTGAATTCTTCACTTGGGCATTGCCCTTTTGCCCTACCTTCAGGGAGACGGCCTGTATGTGTTTTGTTGTGTGGAATTGCAACTGCTATTTGTAGAGACACGGATATTTTAGATTCATGTCCCCCGTGGATTGTGTGTGACGGCTAGAGTATGTGGTTCTACATGTGAGTGTACCTGTCATCTCAACCGTCTGATAATGTAACATCGCCATCTGTTCCATTATACAACAGCTACGATTTCACATGGCACCTTTACAAATGTGTCTCTCACAAGGTATGTTAACACTTCTGCAGATGTAATTAAGTGAGTGGATGTTTGTGATGTTATTACAGTCTGTATTGCTATTGTTTCGTGTGTGGGAGATGTAGGTGGGTGTACATAGCATATACAGGTTTGTGGGGACTGCATTTCTACATATTCCATATATGTGTGTTGGCTCCTTCCCTAATTGAAGACCTATCAGTTAGTAGGCTGAAACTATGGTTGTTACGGGCTTATACATTGGGCCGTTGTTAATTGGTTTCTATATAGTATGCAGGTGAGGTTGATACTTTCATACCTCCGGAAATACAGCAATATATAAAGGAATGTTACTAAATGACAGCTGTCCCATGTATTTCTGTCACAGATATTTGCACTCATTGCAGTTGTGTTGGTGACTGAACCTCTTTGGCATGGGTTGCCACCTTTTCAAATGGCCATAGTGGGACATTTGCAGGACACACATCGGTGTTTACAGGCTGACACATACCCATGGTCAGTACACAGGATAGCACATACTTTTATCCTGAATACATACTTATTCTTGTAGCACTTTAGCTACTTATCATGTTTCATGTAACATTTACGTTTTTTAGATACAGGCATAATTATTTAATGCAACTATTACATAATATATGGGACATAATTATGTCCTACAATCTCTGACATTTGCCCTTTTTAATATTTTTTGTCAGGACACAACTGCCCAGGGAGGGGCTGTCCCTCTTAAAGTGGGATAGGTGGTAACCGTATGCCTACGGCCAGCTATAACCACACCTACCATAATGATCTACCTCCGAGTTAGCACTAACAGACACACGATGCAAACACACACACACACATTACAATCCCACGGAAACGCACACGGCACCCTCAACACACAAATACACAGACTACGGCAAACACAAACACAGTTGAACACAGTACCTACGTGGACTGCAACACCGGCAGCGATAACTAAATGTCCCTTAATATCGTGATAATATTACACGCGGTTCTAGTGTTCCGGTACTGTGTTCTTTCGGTCTTTCAGCCTCGTGATTACTCGTGTCGGTATGTGACACATTCCATAGTTGGCAGTATCCTATTTATTTGTACCTCCATGGTTGTGTAGATGTTGTTGACCTATCTACATATTTGCAGATATAGGTGAATCCGTATATATCAACATCTATCTCTCTATCACCCTTTCTATCTCTATTATGTATATGTGTGTGTGTGTATACATATATATATATATATATATATATATATATATATATATATATATATATATATATACATATATATACATGATAGAAACATTGACAGGCAGACTACACCTTTCATTGAGTACATGTCAGAGTATACTGTTACCTGGACTCCGCACGTTTGTGTTTGAACCTGTCACATTACACACCTGCCATTGGTACATCTTGGGTAGCTTAGTGTTAGGTGATTGTGTACATGATTGCGTGTTCTACTCCTGGAAGTGGTAATTTTACCCTTCAGAGCAGGCACTATTAGTACTGGGGTGAATAATGCTGGTTTCACCTGTTCTGGACATCATTGACCATGATCTGCGCGATATTCAGAGAAGTTTAGCCCTGTTTCGCGGGTATCCATATAGTCATATTTAAATGACGCTTACCAGCACTGGGCAATGCATATTCCCGCTAACATGTGCTAAACATGATCTGATGACCTGCATCCAACATGCATTATTCGTGCTTTCGGGATTACGTTACATCCCTTGCAGGACGTGGGACCGGGAACATGCACAACAGTCACTGCATTTACCACTTGGCCATCTGGGATTTGTACACGTGTTATGGCATTTTGTATGTGGACTGTACTACGGCTGTTACTCCATACTGCGATCAAATGGGTAACTCAGTTAGTTTACATATGGATGAGACCTATTAATGGTATGTCCAAGTGATGTTTAATGGATGTGCTCCAGCACTGGGTATGTATGTCACAGTGAGCCACACACTATAATGTGCTACACCTTCACACAACCATAGGTGGGGCATGCTTGGGTGACAGATACCTGTCATGGGTACATCCCATGCTATGCCACTACATCCATGATTACATTATATGGAGCCATTCATTAACGCACCAGGGAATCCATGCAGAGTGTGTGGGGAACAGAGATTACACACATGGATCCTGCAATTGGCTCTGCTCTACTGAGCAACAGTTGGTTACTCGATGTGGTGGCGACAGCAGACACTGTTTGCCTCAATTGATGAATGGCCTCTGACAATCGGGCGTGTACCTACCGATGTACCTAGGAACCTATACGCAAAGTACCAACATATGCTGATAGGTGCGTGTACTGTTCAGGTGTTGACATTCCATGTTCCAATAGCTGTTGTGTGTACAATGGTTGAGGGTTGCCTATGTAGGATTCACACAGTAGGCCACCTACACATTACAATTTACAGGTGGTCATGTGTGTGTGCCATCCATTTTACTGTGTGTGCAGGTGGAGAGGTGTGCCACTCCATAGGGGCCTACACTGTCAGAGTATGTGCTATACGTTCCCTCTTTGCCAAGGCATAGGCATATTGGGCATGCCTCCGTCTGCCTACTGGGGTAGGCACAGGGTGTTCATGGTCTGAATCCCTCTGTGCCTGTGACAGCCTTGGCAATTGCGGTGGTCTGTGAGGGCCTTCACCATTTTGTCCCGGCTGCAGCTATTTCCGCAGGATTATATTATATAGTATGGCACATACTATGAGGATGTGGGCACACATGCCTGGACAGTACTGCAAGGCTCCACCAGATATGTCCAAGCAACGGAACTGTGATTTCAGCATCCCGAACACACACTCTATGATGATTCTGGTTTGTGCGTGTGCCTCATTATGGCGTTCTTGCATGGGTGTGTGTGCATTTCTGATGGTAGTCATCATCCACAACTCCAGTGCATAGCCAGCATCCCCCACAAGGTGGCCATGTGGGATGTCACCCCTGACAAATACCTGATACAGCTGTGAGGCATGCCAGATGTGGGAGTCATGGTAGCTTCCAGGGCTGCCAGCACACACATCCATGATAATGCCCTGGGCATTGCACACGACCTAGCAGTTGATGGAGTGGTATCCCTTGCGGTTTATGTAGCGCTTACCATGCTTACCAGGTGGGGACTTGATATGTATGTGCGTGCAGTCTATCGCACCCAGTACCTCCGGGTAGTGTGCCAAATGGTGGAAGAGACGCATATTGCTGGCCAACTCCTCCTGAGTTCGGGGGAAGTATATATGCTCATTGGCATGTGGTAACATGGCATCCAGGAACTGGTGTAGTACCCTGGATGCTGATGCCTGTGAGATCCCCATTATATCTCCAGTTGGCCTTTGAAAGGTACCTGTGGCTAGTATTCGCAAGCTTGCACATACCTTCGTGTCCACTGGGATGGGTTCCCCTCTGTTGTTTCTGGATCTCAGGCGTGGCCGGCACAGCTCAACTATTTGCTGTAAGATGTCCCTGTCCACCCTGTAATGCTCTACTATCTCCAGATCATGTAGCCCCTGGTAGGTTACCCTTGGTCTGAACACTCTTCTCCTCCTCTGGGGCTGTGGTGGTTGTCAGCATCATCCTCCGCAACACCATCAGTCTCTAACACATGGTGATGAATCACAGCTATGGCAGCTCCCAACATGTACATTGTAAAAGTTCCCCGTATGTTTACACCTATGGTGCAGTGTTTGGGAATACAAAGGTGTGTGTGGGGTGCTTTCACGCTTTATACTATTGTGCTGTGAACACTGATGATGTCATAGGGTGTGTATGTACGATTGTAGCTACAGGGTATCTTATATGTTTTATGACAGGAACTACTATTGTGGTGCCTTTGGTGTTGAATTACATTTGGCTGCCGTGGGTTACCTCTTGCCCTTCCCTTTACATTTCTTCATGTTTCACCTCCCATTTTCTGGCATGCATCCAGCAGCCTGCTTTCATTTGTACTTTCCTAAACCTGGCTTATCTTGCGTAATGTGTTCTATGGCCGGACTACTGCAGGTTTGCTTTGCTCTGCTATGACAGTTCTCTTTTCTTTGCAATCCGACACCTCCCCTATCCTGTTTTGCAGGTTTCTGCGAGCAGACTTGTAAGCTGCCGAAGATTGCCCATTGTGAGTTAATAGGTGTTAGCTGCTCAGTTGTACTCCAATTACCCTACTGCGGCATTTCCTTATTTTTTGTTCCCCTGACCTTCCTGTTTGAGCTATGGTGCATGGCGCTTGCGTCTGCTTACTGGGTTTCGGGCACGTTTTCCTCCCTGTACACATGCGCTTTCGGACACCATATGTGCTCTCAGCTAAACGATGCTATACCTACCTCCCCACCCCTGTCCTGCAGCTTTGCTTAGCAACGGCCAGGCCAGATTTGCATTGCTCTAATGTGCTTACAGCTACAGTGGCACACCCCACTGCTGATGTCATGTATACCTCTAAGCCACTCCTTGGTATTGTAGTGCTGCACCGTATGGTACATCCTTAGTCCGGTGGGATGTTTGCGATTCACTATTACCTGCCTCATTTGCATGGCATAAATCCTAGTTACCATGCCAAACACTGTCACAGACCCTTAGCAACCCTTGCAGCTTGGTTGTGGTGTACCATGCATACCATTGATTATTATGGTGAAATCATGATTTGTATTATATTGCGATTTTATGACATTTGTATATATTTTCTTTGTGTTCCTGTTTGCACACACATGCCCTGCAGTTGTACTTTGCGTTACTGTGGACATGACATTAAATGTTGCTTTTTAGGTGTTGTGCATCTTTTCTTATGCCATTGGCTGTATATTTAGCCATTGGCATATGTTAACTTTGTAATACATGAGTCCAGTCCGCTTTCATAGCTCTGATGTTCTGTTTGGAAAAATGTAAACTGTGTTTTTTGGTTTACATTTCTGTGGGCTTATGCTACACCTGCACCACTTCATGAATTGCTATGTACCTTCATTTGCATGGTGCCGCACTGTGCATGGGGTGATTAGCATACCTAAGCCGAGGGCTGCGCAGATCTTGAGTACGCCAGTAGTTCATGTGGAATTGGATCATACCTGAATCGCTCGGCTGTCATGTTTGATGTTATACCGCCTACACTACGCCTGCGCCTGGCGCAAGCTTCATGAATCCCGGGGATAAACCTTATATTTGGTATAACAGTCCAAAACAAACCTGTTAGCAGCTGAAGGTGTTTTGTGAAAGAAAAGGCAATGCAGTGAATAAATCATGAATGAACCACCATGGACATCCAAAACTTCTTGAAATCCTTTATTAAAACAAACCCTCAATAAAAAGGAAATATTTGTAGCAAAATCCTTGTAAAAATATATATATAAAAACACAAAAAGGTGCACCATTCAGGATGGATAAGTACTTTCGGGATTTCCCTTCCTTGGATCCTGTTGCAACTGAAAAAAAATGTTCCATTTAAGGAAGGCTTAACCAATCTAGAAGTTCACACAAACTGACACCTTCAGTGTAAGCCAGAGGTAAAACATCCTATCAGGACATGATGGTAAAGTTGCACCCTCCCTAGAATCCAGTCAGCGGAAAAGCTTCAAGTGTAAGTTAAAACATCACTTCATTAGGTGTGCATTTGCTTTTGAAATAAACACTGCCCTGCTAGAGCAGATACCAGTCCTCTTTCTTCGGGTGGATTCAAAAAATAATGGAGCACCTTAGTTAAAAATAAAACATTATGTAGTAAATTGACACTCTGTTTCAATGAGATGAACCTTGTCACATAAAAGGCTATTATTCACAGTGCATGAACCATAATGGAACAGCCTAAAACAATCACAGTGCATATATAAGCCAAGCCCTCCAGTTCATGCCAATAACATTTTTCTATACAAGAAATAGCAAAGAAAGGGGGGCAATGGGGGGTGCTTGCTTTTCCTTGACTCAAAGCTAGCTGAGAAAATCAGTGACAAGTTTTGAAATGTTTGGTCTTTAGAATTGGTTTTAATGGTACCACACCATTAAGTCCAGGTTCAATATCAGCTCATAAGTTGATGATCCAATCAATTTCAGCAACTTCAGTGTGATTCTGCACATCGTCCCCCCCTTATGTTTTCAACAATTAACTGTAACACCATAAACTTAAAGGAGTGCGCAAGATGCATTTTAACATGTTGTGCTAAAGCATTGGTCTTGTCAGAATGGGCAATGTCATGTATATGGCGAATAATTCTTTCTTTAAATTGATCTGTCTTCCCTATGTAGAAAGCATTGCAATCCTGGCAGTCAGCCACATATATTGAATGCTTGCTGTTGCAGTTGGCTCACACCTTTAGGGAAAAAGTCTGGCCAGAAACTGGATGGCGAAACAAATTAGAAACAAGCCTTGCATTTTCCACATTTAATAGTCCATTTTTTACCTTCAGTGTGTTGAGATCTCCGAGTAGTTCCATCTTTGACACAAGAGCTGTTTGATGTTCTTTTTATTTTTGAAGGTGAATCTGGGTACATCTCCCACTATTTTCCTTAGACTCTGATCTTCCGTCAGCACTGGCCAATATTTCCTGATGATGTCACAAACTTGTCGAACATCTGTAGAATAGGTTAAAATGCACCTTAATGGTGGAAAATGGTTATTGTGCTTAGTAACATTCTCATCATGAGCAAATTGACTAGAAAAATAGGGTCGACCCTTCCTCTTTCTGATGTTCTGTGCATCACAATTCTTCTGATTCACATCTCTATTGGAATAACCTCTCCTTTGCAAATGTATTTTAAGTTGCTGAAACTCTTTTTCAAATTTGCTATTTCTTGTATAGAAAAATTTTATTGGTATGAACTGAAGGGATTGGCTCATATATGCACTGCCATTGTTTTAGGCTGTTCCATTGTGGTTCATGCACTGTGAATAATAGCCTTTTATGTGACAAGAATCATCTCATTGATGTCCTGATAGAATGTTTTACCTCTGGCTTACACTGGAGGTGTCAGTTTGTGTGAACTTCTTGATTGGTTAAGCCTTCCTTAAATGGAACATTTTTTCAGTTCCAAAAGGATCTGAGGAAGGGAAATCCCGAAAGCTCTTATCCATCCTGAATGGTGTACCTTTTTGTGTTTTTATATATTTTTTGCAAGGATTTTGCTACAAATATTTCCTTTTTATCAAGGGTTCATTTTAATAAAGGATTTCAAGAGTTTTTGGATGTCCATGGTGGTTCATTCATGATTTATTCACTGCATTATATTTGTTATAAAGATAGTAGGCCATGTTACCTGAATAAAAAATACTACACCTAGCAATGGCAGGTACGGGGCAGGTAGAGAGCAAGTAGGGAAATTATATTTTAAGACATGCTGAACTGTAGCGATAATGACACTATTATTGAATGCATTTATAATAACAAGAGTTTGAAAAGATGTGCAGTATTTTCAGTAGTCATCTGATCTCTGTGTTTGTCTACAGACATAAAAAGATGTATTGCATCATAAACTGCTGGGCAGCTCCATCATTTTTATGTTTCAATTGTTATACTTAAATATTTTGTAAACACTCTCTAGAAGTTACACTGGGCCAAATGCAGATTTATTTCAAAGCATATCAGTTTTAATGTGATTTATATTGAATTATGTCTCCTGACTAATTACTTTTTTTAAATAGGCTTGAAATGTAAATTTCTTTGAAGCAGCAAATCAGTTTTACTAGTTCAATATGCAGTTCATTCCATTGTGGGAAGATGCCATTAGCCCATTCCTTACCTGTCCTGGTAAGAGTTAGGAAATAGTGTGTGGACCCTTCTGCTGAACCCAATAGACTGTACTCCTCACGTCTGGAGCTCCTCACCCATATAGCAGCCACATTGAGCTCCACCATGCAGTACTCATAGATGGTAGCATATATTGCTGTGTACACATGCCTTTTCTGGCTTTTGTTATTCAGTGTTTGGCAGCATTTCCCAACCTGCCTGCTGTCCATGGATTCAGCAACTAGTGCTCTCTCTAGGTGTTGCCCAAGTGGCGATCCAGAGTTGTATTCCTCCCTCCCTTACTCCTTCTCTCAGGAATGGGATAAGTTGGCAAAAGCTGTTTTCTTCTTTCCTCCTCAACCTGTCCTTTCCAGTATCCATGCTATTTAATAACAGGTATTCTGTGATACATTCAGGGATCCATTCCTCTGCACCACAAAAGGATGAAAAGTTTTTAAAAGGCTTCCTCATCTACTCACCTTACTGTATTGCCTCTACCCAATTTATGCCACTTTACAATGATGCTATGGGGCAAAAGGATCCCCAGGTCTTAACATTTCAACATCTTCATGCCAGCTTCCATGCACTAACAGAATGTTTCTTAACATTTAACTAATTAAGAATGCTTCTCTGTCTCTTTGCCAATTTAAGTTTAAAAGTTACAATGCAGCTCTTTTTATCTTGTCTCTGAGAAGGTGTTCAATCCCTAGAGTCTTTCATATCCATGTTAACAACTATCATCTCTGTGTAATAAACACAATGATTTCTTGCATTATCAATAACTCTAAAAATAGACAATAAAAGTATCATGCAGCCTGTCCTAATTTACACATTGTATAACTCCTCACTCCCCTACAAATTTGCCATTCACAGCAAATGTCTCAATTTCAACTGGACAAAATCGTGACTTTCTTACTCCACAGACAGCCATGGACTAAGATGATTTTTTTTAGTTTTTGTATTATTTTTGGAGAGATCTTCAATTAAATTATTAATTTCAAAATTGCAACATGAAAATTACAATGGAGTAGAGTAATAATTTAATTGTTCAACAGCTGGGACATTCACACATTAGAGGAAATGGTCCCTTCAACATGATCTCCGAAATTTTGGCCTCCTTTCAATATATGGAACAGTTAAACATATACAATAAAAAATACCTTATCCCTTCCATTAATTAAAGTACTTCAAGTTCAGCATGGAATTGAACCACTGTTCATTCGGCATAAAAATATATTCAATCTGTAAAAAAAATGAAATACATAAATATTGCAGTTTTCCAAAGAAACACTCTAAAATAATGACAAAATATAAACTTAAATTTGCACATATTAACATTTTAGCATTTATACCCACAAACAGTTAGAAATGAGAACAAAACTCCTTGTTATTTACATTAGTATTAGTCATTTAGGAAGGATATGAAAACCTAAAGAAAAAAACAAAAAGAAAGAAGAGTTAGTACTGGGGACAAAAGGGAGAAAAACGTGAGGTGCGAAAGAAATATATATGCTGAAGTATGCATTTAATGGAAGAGAAAATCTAGAAATCTGGAATGAGATGAGAAAAATGTATCATAAAGGGGAGAAGGAGTATTGTCAGAAGATCAGAAAACAAGAAACTTGGGTATTATTTTGACAAGCAAAGCTTCTCAGAATACCACTTGACCAAAAATCCCACAAATACAAACCAAAAAGTGTTTTACTGGGGGAACTCTTCCACCACCATGTAGTGGTAGATCCTCATGTACCCCATTTTCTAATATAAATTACCTTTGAGTTTTACTATTGTGAGAAATGGGACTGTTCCCCATTGGTTAAATGGCAACAAGTTTTTTTGTTGATTCAAGTTTGAAGTATGTTTTGTTATAATGTTACTTTGCCGAAACAACTACTTGCCAGGAGGCAAATGTATAAAACAGGGCATCAACTGAATAAGTAATAATGAATCAGCATCGTAAATTTACTATTGCATCTTTATTAATACTGATTTAAACCTATGAGAAAATATTCACTATGGCATAAATCCCAAAATGTTCTCTTTGCACAAGCCTCTCTCAACTGAAAAAAAAAACTCTTTCTTTGCCAAAAGAAGTAACATCTATAAATATTTATAGCATCATCAATACTGACAGCTTCTGTAGTTGAAGTAACAATTTTGTTTAAGTAATAAATGTATGCTTTGATTCTTTCCTTTAAGGGAGTAGCAATTATATTGATGCTTACTTTAGGACAGGAGCATGACATAGTATAAACAATATAATCATTTAAAGCTTTGCTTATTTTTTTTTTAGTTCTTTTCTATTACAAGAAAAATAATTTTGCTGCAGTATACATGTACATATGATACATCTGCCATATCTGAAAAAGATCCCAACCTTAGCTAGTAGCCAAAAACCGTTTTGTGTTTTGGAAATGCTTAGATAATAGCCTTCATCAAACCAGAGCCCCTGCCAAATCAAAAAATTCAATGCCTTGACTGGAAGAAAGTAAAATATATGTTTGTGTACAGCACTGTGCTTAGTTACAAACCAGATCAATGTGCATCCCCTAACCCTTATTGTTCTAATTCCTATATTAAAATATATTTAATTAGAAGTCACAGTTTTTCCTATATTTTTTTGAAAAAGTACAGTTTCTTTTAGGTTCATAGGTAAGTACTAGGCTACCTGTTCTTGTGGGTAGGATTGCCAACTTTTCATGTCCAAAATTCTAGACATGTACATGAAAACAAAATGTGTGCAGAATAGAAGTGTACATTAACCTCCCCTCGAGGGGATTGTTGTACAATATGACTGTGCTTATTCAAACATATTCTTGTGTTCTTCAATGTCAGTGAGATTGTCCCTTAGTGCTGCACTTTCCAGAAAAATTCTGGACATTTGGCCTACTTGTGGGCCATTTTAAGCCTATCTAAGTTCCCTAAAATGTAGGGATCAAACGCTGCACCTTGTGCTTTTGAGATAAACACCTTAACCATTAAGGCAAACCTCCTTCTCAGATGTGTTTATTTTTATAGTTTGAATGCTATGATGCACACATTCCTACAATTCTAATGCAGCTAAGTGCTCACTATTACAGTTGTAATGCTGTGATGTATTCACTCTTACAATTCTAATTGTGTGATATAGTTCCGTGCAGAGCCTACATGGAGTGTATTCATGTAGACAGTCATGAAGTGTCATTGGTAGCACGTACTGCATATTCAAGATGCACAACACAATTAAGTAATGTTGTGCAGCACATATCAGTAGCATTGGTCATGAAACTCTGCAGAACAGTACAGATAATGAATTTGCGTAAGCCTCAGTGGTCTGTCTACATCACACACTACCAGAAGAATATGCAGTCAATCCAGCCATCCCAAATGTCTGTCTGGAATCTACAATCTTATCCCATCTAATATCATTTTATGTTTTTTTTTATCCATCCTACATGTTTGCGTGCTGCTTATCCGGTTTGCGCAGCAGGACCACTCAGGTAGCAGACAAGACCCAGACATCTAAGAAATAGAAAGAAAATGCTTTCACTAAATATGACTGTACAATGCTGTGTGATGTGCAAACCTGCTAAGTGAAGCTGCACTAAGCTGATATATTGGAAAGCATAACACCTAGTAAAATAATGCTGATGATGTCACTACTATGGTGGTGACATGGGTTATGTTTTGGAGTCAAGTAGAGATGGTCCTGGGTTCTAAGCCAGGGAATGCATACATTTTCAATATGATGGTTTGAAATTGTAGCATATCCAAATAACCTGGTAATGGAAGGGAATGACCATGGAAGTCTCTTGGTGATGGTTTTTGCCATTTTTTAAAAACATGTGCTGCACTTAGCATTACACAAATATGAGTTTGTTTTTATACATATGTATATACTTTTTGGTTTGTGCGATAGTAACTGGCATGCATCTTTTTCAAATGTATCAAATTGTACACAGTGCACACTCTCAGTAAGCGCAAGTGGCAGGAAACCATGATATTTAAAGGGGAAATACTGGGAATTGCACTTTATACATTGAGGTTTGACTTGTGCAGCAATGGCAGGAGCAGGTGAAGGTGTGTGTTTTAGAGCACAACACTGTGGTGTCCAGGAGTCCAAGGTTTTTATTGGGCTTCTGATTAAGGATCATGGTCCATGCCTGTTGCAAGAGGACTATACTGGCACCCAATACAAAGCCAAAACCTCAGATTAATTTGGTAAGGGCACTTACCAGTCTGACTGGTATCCCACGCACCAGTGAACAGTGTTACCACCACTATGATGACCTCTATAGGTGAAATATAGACACCATTGATCAGTGGATCAGGGATTGCCAGGCAGAGAACACCCCGGTGATGTGTAAGTATGATGTATATGTGTTATCTGAAAATACTCAAGCTGGCTATGATAAACACTGATATTCATAATTGTTTTTTCTTTTCCCTTTTTCCACAGCTGCAGAAGAGAGGGCCTCAAATATGAGGTCCCATGTTATGCGACTGGAGAGGATGAGACAAGCATGTGGTAAATAAGAATAATTCTATAAACCACTCTTATTACAGTCTTAACAGTTATAGATGGATTAGTAGCTATATTATACTTTGTTATGATTTTGGAAATGTATATCTGTACAGTACATTTAAATAATAACTATACCTGCTGAAAATTCAGATTTATGAATCACTGTTTTGACCTGGTCATTGTAGGGTTCATGGTGGGATGGCAAGTACTTTATGAAGATGTCAATAAATGAGTGTTGATAAGTTATGTTAACACAAATCCTATGTAACTATCCATGTGTGTAATAGCAACATTTGCAATATGCTCATAATTCAAGTTCCTTGTACACTCATATATGCAATGATATATCCATATATCCTGCTCTGAAAGGTGGAGAGATGTAGTCTGAAATGCAATGCAAGTGCAACAATTGTACATTCCCAGATAAGAGTACCCATGAGTCTATAAAAGTGTAAAATGAAAGAGAGTTTGCATTATGTTGTATTCAAAAGCAAAAGTGCAGTATTACAGTGGACACTACTTGTGGCTTATAATGCCACACTCCCCAAATATAACAATCATCAGGTTACACTACTGTGTTAGCTTTAAATCAGTAGAAATATAGTACTGTTATGTAATGATCATTATGGCATTTCAAGTGCAGACTACCAGACCTGGTCTGCTGTCATGTGTAAGCACTGTACTTGTAGTCCAAGCAATACAGGGATTTATTAGCAGTTACAATTGTTTATAGTAGACTGTATCAGAAGACAATAAAGTTATTTTTGAAATCTGGTTGTATACTGTGTGAAGTTGCTAATGTTCTCTTTTTTTTCTGTCACCCCACTCCATATCTTCTTTTTGTTATGTATGTATTACTTATTTTATTATGATTTATGTCTTATTATAGTTTTATTTCTTTATTCATATTACAACTTATTATATCACTTTTATTATTTCTTATGTTTTGTTTATTATGTATAATTTTATCTTTTGTTTATGTTAAATGTCATTATGTATCATTCTGTTTGCATTAAAATTATTTAACCTTTGCTATAATGTTTTGCTATATTTCTTTATGTAAAATTTTTGATTTATCTTGTTTAATGTTGTTTTCATTTTTTTATGTTAATACTACAGCACAGCAGGGTAGGTCAATTCCTGGTGATCTGCCTACACTTGCTCCATTGGCTGCAGTGCCAAGGTCCAGCACTTCTAGGCTGCCATCTGGTGACACCCCCCCACTGCCCCTGCTCTACCTGGACTCTCAGGTAGGTCTACCATATGGGCCAGGCATGTGTTCCATACCTCTCAACCTCTTAGCAAAAGATATATGGACAAAACCTGATATAATGGGGGGACTAAGACCCAAAAATAGGGACACATTTTTACTATTGCTCTTATAAACTTATAAAGTTGCTATAATAATATAATTTGTGTTAGAATGCATTTTCTGAAGGATATGAAGTGGGAAACTCAAATGCATATCATTATTTAGTGACTTTAATCCTTAGATCATCCTAGTGATTTATCAAAAAATAGTATTTTTATGAGGAATAGACCAAAAATATGAAGCAAAAATCTGGAATTCTGCAAAGATCTGTACAGTTGAGAGGTATGATGTGTTCCCCATAGGACAGAGGTGGGGAAAGTGCTTACACCACCAATGAGAAGTTACCAGATGTGTTACATAGGATTGTGCACCAGACTGTGGGCACACACCTACACCAGATGGCGAACATGCTGTCCATCCTTGTACGGCAGACAGATCATAGGCCAAGACGTTGTCCACTGCAGCCAGCAGTGAAATGATGAAATAGTGCTGAAAGTCCAATGGGTGAGGACTTGAGTCACACTGTTACTGTGCTGATACCCATGGGCCCTCAATTACCCCACCCCAACCAAAGTGTTCACCCCTCTTGTGTTTTTCACCAACCTTGTCCTTGTCTTGTATGTCTTGTCAGTCTGAAAATGCTTCCTCACCTTTGCAGCTAGGCTGCCCCAGACTTGCCTATGTTTCTCCCCCAACATTCCACTCTTTCCTTTAAAAAAAGAGCATCTCTCCCTAAAAAATATTGTCTCATACATAGCTCTCCATGTCACAGATGTGTCTACTTGACACACATAATTGGCCCAAATGGCTTCACAACACAATTATGACATGGATAGCTATGGTTCTTCCCTACATCCTTCCTCCACATTCCTACCTTATTATCACATTGTTTTTTCCCTGCTTACTCCCCACTTCACTACTGCACTATCATCCCCTTTTTCTTTTCTGTAAAGAATTATTACTCAATGGTGCTGTGCCCCTCACCCCACCCCCTAACTATATATACTAACACCAGAATAGCACTACAGTGGGGATAAGAACATGTACCTTTGACTTGCCTTAGAGTACTACTTGTCAGTGAAATGGGTTTTAGTAGAGTAATATCCATATTTTCCCAATTAAGCACATTTGCGTGATGCTGTGCACACCATTGCTCTGCAAAGTAAGAATGCATTAGTATGCAGTTTTCTTAATTCACACATGTAAACCACATGTGGGGACATGTGTTGAACTCAAAGTGGAACTCCACTTTTTTTATATATTTTGACAGATTTGTTAAAGGTGCATGTCGGTTACCAGCATGCAAACCTATGTATTTGTTTTAAAGTGTGTGTGTGTGTGTGTGTGTGTGTGTGTGTGTGTGTGTGTGTGTGTGTGTGTGTGTGTGTGTGTGTGTGTGTATGTGTGTGAGATGCTAGGCAGCATACACCATTTCAGATGTATCTGAATTTTATATCATTGCTATTGGTGGGAAACACATGCTGTTTCACATGTAATGCTTTCTGGCCTATTGCACTGTAACTATATGAATGGTCACTCTACATTCTCTGTCACATCTTTCCTATTTATCATGTCTTATGTGGTGTCTGAGGGCTGGTGCACACCACGCATGAACGTGAACAACTGGTAACACAAAACATGGCAGCCAGTACCAAATGCTGCAATACAAAGTAAATTATCACTGTTTTAAAACACAGAGCCACACATAAGTTGAGTATCAGCTAATGTAAAGCATCATCAACAAAAACAGTTAATAGATATGTGGCCATACCTATATAAACACCTGTTGCATCATTAAGTGTCATGTGTGGTGTGGTCCTGGTTTAGCTCAACAGAACAGGACCTCTCTTCACATGTATGGTCCCGATGATACTAGGTTCAAAATTAACATCATGTAATTCTTTGATTTTTTTTTCCTTTGCACATGTGTTGACAGTTTTCAATGATGTTTAACAGCAGCATATTTTCCCATTTAAGTGTTTATGTGCAATGAGTACCACTGAGTGGAAAATCCATACAAAATAAAGGATTATGCTCCTCTATGCCTTTGCCAGTGCTTGGCAATGCTGTGCATCATGCACCACTGCACAATAATTCTGTAAAGAAAAGAAATGGGAAAGATAGGAAAGGGGTGAAATGAGGAGCAAGCAGGGGAAAGAAAGTGACAGGAAGGTAAGATTCTGCAGGACAGATGTAGAGAAGAACCATAGCTATCCATTTCTTTCACAGTAACAACTGGGCACATGTACACATTTTAAGATGTATTTGGACTGTCACCTTCAGAGAGAGGGGTGACAACAACATACTTGCATTGTGAAGTCAGTTGGACCACATTAGGTGTGTGAAGTAGACACATATGTGAAATGGAGAGCTATGTATGGGACAATTTTTTGGACAGGTGCACTTTTTTTAAGGAGAGAGTGGATTGTTGGGAGAGAAACATAGGCAAGTCGGGGGAAGCAAGTTGGGAAGGTGAGGAAGCATTTGCAGACAGGCAAGACATACAAGCCAAGGACAGGGTGAGTGAGGAGTTAACACCTTGATTGGGGTGGGGGTGGTGGAATCCCGAGCCTATCGATGTCATGTTTGGTGACAGTGAGAATCAACTCCCACCCAATGAACTGTCATCACTGTCACCTCACTGTACGAAAGGCTACTTTATCTTCATAGGTTCATAGGTTCATAGATTAGTACTAAGCAAACTGCCCTTGTGAGCCATTTTAAGCCTAGCCAATTGTCCCTTGTGAGACTCAAACCCTGCACCTTGTGTTTGCAAGGCAAACACCTTAACCATTAGGTCACCCTACCAACCCCCTTGGTTGGGGTGAGGGTAGCACCTGTCCAAAAAAAAATATTGTCCCATACATAGCTCTCCATTTCACATATGTGTCTGACCTCTGCATCTCTTTGTGTTATTCATTATGATCATGGAGAGCAGTGTCTCCACTTGGCAGCCATGTGAGGCACACAATCCTATGCACTAAACCAGGCAGTTCAGCCCAGGTGACTAGATCACCCGCCCTGCCTCTGCCCCCAGAGGGAACCACAGACCCATCATCTGGGGCAGAACAACCTGAGCATGCAGGTAGGGCAGGGGCTGCAAGGGGGTACTGCCAGGCTGCAGCCCAGAAGTGCTGGGTCTTGGTGCTGTAGCCAGTGGAGGATGTGTAGGCATTCCAGGGGAACTGTCCTAACCTGCCGTGCTGTAGTAATGTGAAATAATATAAAAATCAAATAATTAAATACACATAACAGAATAATGTACAAAGTTGCATTAAAATAATGTATAATAGTAAATATGATTAACATAATATAATACAGATATAATAAAACAAAATGATAAAAAAGAGAGAAGAGGTGGGGTGAGAGAAAAAAGAAGGGAACATTAGTAACCGTGCAGACACTATACACATTTTTCTACAATTAATGTACTATATTATGTTACATTTCACATGTTCACTTTGTGAACTCAATTCTATCCTTAGTATCACAGGACAGTTCCAACCTCACTATCCCCATCAACACAAATAACACTAATACAAGCTTTACCCTCAAAACAGTTTCCACCACTTCAATCAAAAGCATGCTCTCCAAACTAAAAACCCCATCAACAGCAGCCGACCTGCTCCCCAGCTATTTCTTGAAATTCACAGCAGATGCTATTGCTATCCCAATCTCCACTCTCATAAACAGATCAATTGTTGAAAACTATGTGCCCAAACTCTGGAAAATACCCTATGTTACACCCATACATAAAGGCGGGACCTCCACTGAACTTAATAACTGCAGACCCATTGCTATACTCTCTCCCCTGGCCAAAATCCTAGAAAAATACATCCATACACAGGTGCTAAAATATCTCCTAGACAGCAACATCCTGTTGCCTACTCAACATGGTTTCAGACCTGCCTATAGTACCACTACAGCCCTCCTCTGCTTCACAGACACAGCAAACCATCTCAAAAATGAAGGCCTGCAGGTGTCAACTCTTTTTTTGGATATATCCAAAGCATTTGACACAGTCTCGCACCAAATCCTGCTAAATAAACTAAACCAATATCACCTATCAAATTCCAGTCTTACCTGGTTCCAAAGCTACTTAACTGACAGGTACCAAGCTGTGAAATGGGAAAATTATCTCTCTCCTCAGCTGCCCATAACTATAGGAGTCCCATAGGGTTATATCTTAGGACCACTACTATTCACAATCTTCACAAATGACCTCCGTACGTCCACACAGCATTCATCTATTATTCAGTATGCAGATGATACTTCCTTAATCTGTGCTGCACAAAACATTCCCACCCTCCTGCAAACAACTCAACTAGCATTCTCTGACGTTGAAAACTACCTTACCAAAGCCCAGCTTATCCTCAATCCAAAGAAAACTCAGGTTATGATTATAACCAGTTCTAACAAAACACTGATAGTCAATTCACTATCTACTCCACAAATGCTACTCCAATCAATCGCTCCAGTGCCACAGGCTAAGCTATTCAGAAAAACCATAGGCTCCCACCTAAAATTTGATAAGTCATCTCAATTTAACTATTAAAAAAGTACATGCCAAACTGGGATCACTCTACCATATCAAACCATTTCTTAGCAACAACATAAGATCAGCCATTGCTCCCTCCCAACTTCTATCCACCCTACTCTATGCATCTCCCATTCTGACTAATCTCAACAAAACTGAACTAAGCAAAATGGAAACCTGCTATGACAGAAATGCCCGCTTTGCTGCAAATTGCTCATATAGAACTAATCACTGTACTGCTTTGAGACATCTCCACTGGCTTGAACTGCCCAACCTCCTAACCTACAATCAGCTCTGCCTCTGTCATTCTGTCTATTACCTCCCCAATAAGTGTCCTTCCCTCAAAAACCTAGAACATCACTCAGCCAAAAGGCCTCTTAGATCATCAAGCAAACTACTACTAGAAGTCACCAACAGCTACAATAACTTTAGAGACACACTATATAGTGGTTCAGTGGCTAAAAAAGTTGAACTCTCTCCCCACTAGCATACAAAACACATTGTCCAAAGTGTCCTGTAAAAACTTCATTAGGCAACATCTCAAGCAAATATGGCAGTACTACGACTGCTCCCCAGGCTAGTAAAAGTGGATAAGGTACACATACTAAACCTAGACTACTTGATAATAGTTTTCACTCTTACTCACAAACACTGGCTAATGTACAATGTATGTAGTGTACCTGTGTACTATGTATGTATTCTGCCTATGTTCCAAATTTCAGCTGTACACCACAAATCTATTAATTACCTTTATTTTTAAATTAATATTTTCTTGTTTGTTCTCTCCACTGTAACTGTTGATGTGATGCATAATACTGTAAAAACATGTCTATTGTAATATGTGTGTATACTGATCATGTCTAAATATCTAAATGTATCTGTAATCTTTCTTTGTGGAGCTTATCTCCCCAGGCCTCTGCTGAAAAAGGGCCTTTTCGCCTCAGTCAGGTACCCCCAGTTAACAAATGTAAAATAAATAAATATAACAAGACCAAATGCTAATCAATCCCTTTATTATGTTAACTACTACCCTATTGCTAACAGACACACTATAATACAGATCAGATAGCACACAGCAATCATTCATGCTTGCATATCTTGAACATATGCATGTTGCATGTACAATGTTTACATTTGACAGCAGGCTATCTAGTGCACAGGTAGGAAGGTCTGCACCTCCACTGCTATCATCACGAATAAGTAACAGTACTCAAAGTTGCTGTAGAAACCTAAAACATTATTGCAAAGAGCTGCCCTTAAATCTGTGGAGTGTGTTATCTGAAACACAAGCAGTGACCAATGTAATAGTACTGTACTTTCTAAATGGAATACACAAGGACGGCAGCAATTTTCCTTTCATACAGGTTCACTGTTATAATGATAACAATTAGCAGCATGCTCTTGGTGTCCCTGGTGTACATCTAATGATTTACATTGAGATATCTATG
Source organism: Protopterus annectens (assembly GCF_019279795.1). NCBI lineage: Eukaryota > Metazoa > Chordata > Ceratodontiformes > Protopteridae > Protopterus > Protopterus annectens. The sequence continues at coordinate 335,864,310 of NC_056731.1, read as the reverse complement.
TGAAGTGAAACATGTCCTGTACAGTGTGGAATTTAGTTTAACAAATGCAACCCCTGTCTACTGTGTAATATTGGTCTGTTTTCATAAACATACTAATGCATGCCCACTATTGGGTTGCAGTGGACAAATCCATACTCACAGTGATACAAGTGTTTAGCACAATAAGCTGGAGTTACTCCTAAGGGTAAAATCCCAGTACTTTTTGAAGCATGCATACCACTTGCATCTCCCATCTTTCTCATTCTTCCATTATAGGTTCGCAGATTTTGTATTCTCTCCACATTAGCTGTGGGGGATATATAAGCACATTAAGTTCAGCAATCAGAAACTGATGCAGTTGCTTCATCATTCAGGCAGTACTTGTAAGTGATACTCACACATCTGTGGCATGCCATCAGTCTTATATTTATCCATCCAATGACTGAGGGTATCCCTCTTCCTCATCCTGAGGTCTCAATAGTGATTTCTACACTGTTCGCCAGTGCTAGGGATGGTGGTAACAGAGGAAAAAATCTCAGGCCAAACTATTCCATGCATCTAATTTGTAATCTGATCCATGATAGCTCTCCTGCAACAGCTAGTGACCATAATAATCCACTAGAAGTCCAACAAATACTTTGGACTCTTGCACACCCCAACTCTAAGAATGAAATCTCAGTCCTTCATCCTGAATGCCAGTCATCTTTAATGTGGATGAACACTAATGTTCAATGTGATTTCCTGCCAATTACAGTTATAACAGATACAGAGAATGAGGAGTGTTGTGACCTACAACATTTGAAAATGATGCGCGCTGCTTACTATAACGCAAACATGGGCAATGTGTTTGCGCACTGTTGGTAATGCACACTATTTGAGATAATACAGATATTATTATGAAAACTGCCTCAGCCATCATGACAATACGTATTATATAGAAAATACTAGCACAACTAACATTTATCATTTGAAGTGGGACATCATTAAAAAGGACAGGATTCTGCAGTATTGCAACCATGCACTTTAGCTATGACACCCCTGCAATTACAGGTGTTCCCAATCCAAGAATGTAGATATACATGTGTAGGATTCATTGCATTAGTAGCTATTATAAGGACACATTACAAAACAACAAGGCTGTGTTACTTGTATTCAAACCCAGGACCCTCTGAACTTGTAAGTGACACTTAACTCCTCACAGCACAGAAGTTACATAGCCTGTGGCTACTTTTGTATTCAATATGAGGTTCATTTAGGCTCAATATAAAAAAATGAAGTGATAACATGCAGAAAATTAAATTGATGTATGATATATACAGTCCAGTTTATTAATACACAGGGAATATGCCCACATACTTTTGAAATCCAGATCATCATGCAATGTAGATTCAGAGGAATGCATGGTTGCCTTAAAGCTGTTGTCACATACACCACTTAAGCATGCCATAACAGTCATTCAGCACACAAGCAACTTCAACATGGAATGTACATTTATTTTGTAGTACATGTTAGAGGTACACATAGTAAAATGTTCAGCATGGAATATAAATCACATGCTCCTTACACAGGCTGTTATGAATCCTGTCTTCAAATATACAACACTGTCCTAACATGCTGTGTTCCTTGGTCAGTCAGCAATCATCTGTCCAGTACTGTTGTACCAAGAGTGTGTTTAAACAATTCTGTACTATTGCCTTTACAATGTTTAGGGATATTACGTGAGAATATATTATTCAATCACTAAAAAGGAAAGCCATGTTGGCTAGCATGAACAAGCATTGACTGTTATTTTGTGGGTGTGAATTCAAGGCATCCACCCTTATGTCAGCCTGTAAGATATCCCCCGGAGAACACATGTTTAGCATTTGGGAGGGGGCACATATGGGATTATTGTTAACTGACAGGTTTGCCAGTACACATTTGGCAAATGATACACATACTATCTAGCATGTTTTGGTAGTTACAGTTGTATACCTCATGGTTATTGTAGACCCTATACTATTCCCCATTTATTGCTGTCATGTGTACATAACTCCAATATAGAGGCACCCATTAATTTAATATACTGCAATACATGATACGATTGTAGCATTCCACTGAATATATACTCAGAAATAATGTTCACTTTTACTTTACCACGTTGTAGTATACTATCCAGTGATGTTTCAAAGATTGTGGATGGTGATACCTGTAACTCACTAAGCATGCCCCATGCTATTCTGTGAAATGTCCTTGTGACTTTCCACTGGGAGGGTTTCCTCTACTCATCTCTGTCTGTGAGTCAGTGCTGAGAGAGTTTGCTCAGTTCCTTCAGGGTCTATGTGCCCTAGAAAAACTTCCACCTTCTCTGTGTAAGGCTATTGCCAGCAGCAGGAGCTTCAGCCTGTATCACACACATCTGTATATAAAATGTAGTTGCTACAAACATTCTCTCTGTGCTGAAAATGTATCTTTACCCCACTAATTTTCACCCCAACATATAAGAAAGGAGATAGAATCTGCATTGATGACTTATATCTTGTTGAATAGTTGCATGGGATTGGCTGATTTTATTGCATATCAGCTGTGTAGGCTGCATTTAGCATTTCTGAAGCACAAATAGGTTCAGATACAATCAACTGCTAATAAGAACCATCATAACAAGGCAAACTTGTAGACAGGCAAACCAGTGTGGATGAGAGTTACTTCTTATGTTTAACTTGTTGACACATTTATTGTAGAGCAGTATCTTTCAACAGAGGAATATTGTACTCCATCAGGTATGTATCCATTTTGTTTCATACATGATGCATATGAATGAATATACTTAGGAAGAATATGGATTACATCAGTAAGCCTTTGTTAGAACTGTACTCATGACATGGCATTGATATCCAGCCCTGTCAGATGTATAGAGGGTGTAGACTACAGCAAGGGTATAATGCTGTGTGATAACTACGTGCACGGGTCTCCTGGGGACTTCCTTTGATAGCAGTTTCTTTTGTTGTGGGGGGATATTTCCTGCTATGGGGCACACTACAATGGACTGCAGTGGTAGGTGTGTGAGCATATGTGAGTATCTGTCATAGCACAGGAATACATCACTATTGCTACTATTCTAGTTGAGTCCACACCCTTTGTATTTCTTGTGCACTGTTGAATATGAGATGTGTAATCAAGTGGTGAATACTGTTAGCCTTTCTTTACTGCTGTATCTCTACATAGTTTACTCATCTGTATGTGATCCTTATATGTGTTCTCATTTCTTTGTATTTCAGTAAACATTATGCATGCACATCACAGGTCACCATTTTCTGAGGCAGAAAATGACCTCACCTTTGAGGGGTTGCAACAACATTATCAAGTCTTGCTGTCCCAAGAGAAGGCAAATAGGTCAGAACATGCAGCAGTGTGAGATGAAGTGGTGCACAACATCAATGCTGTGGGTCATCAAAACAGTAGCAATTAGCAAGCGTGACACCATGCCACAGACATGATCAACACAGCAAGGAGACATGCAGCTGATGTAGCGAGGGACCATCAGGTTACTGGTGGTGGACCTGCAGCAGAACCTCCTCTCACAGCCGCAGAGGAATTCCTGGCAAACCTTGCTACACAGGACAGCTCCCAGACATCCATTAGCCAATATGTTGTGGATGATGGTGCCACCCATTCCTCTCAAGAGGAGCTTCCAGGAATGCTTAGTTAGATCAGCAGTAGAATAGTGCTGCATTAATCCTGTCCAGGTATATATAGTTTTACATGGGTGTCAGGTGTTTTTTTTTTTTGGGGGGGGGTTAGGTAGCTGCAGTTTTAAGCTCATGTAGAGATTGTCACCCGCATACCTTTTAACATTGCTGTTATTGTAGATATGAGATTATTGGATGTATTACCCACTGTTGTACTGTAACATGTGGTGCTGTTGCTATTATCTCTTCCAGAACTTTTTTCAGTACCATCGAGGCTTAGAAGAGGCCATGCTCCTGCTGCTGGTAAGGAGAAAACTGGCATGTCAGAGATTTAGATATATTTCAGTGTATTAGCTAAATGTCATCCCAGGCCTGCTGGCTGGACTGATGTATTGTCTGCATAACTGTCAACTGTACAGATATTTTCTGAATGTCCATAGTTTAGATTTATACTTTTTCCTTGTAGGTATGACCATAGTGATTGACCTGAAAACTATTGTCAGGACATTAATGATTGCCATAACTGTTAACTGTGCAGATTTTTGCAGAATGCCCACAGTGTACATAATTTTTTCAAAATATTGTTGTTTTCTGAGTAATTATTTTCAAATCATTACAGATTGGGGTTAGAAAATAATGTCATCCTACTCTGTGAAGCTGGGAGGTATAAAAGTCTGCAATAGTGACAACAGTGTATACAGCTTAACATATATTGTACAATAGTAGTGCAGCGCATAGTACTGCAGGTATTAATTTATTGCTTTTTACTTTTTATCATAGGTGACCAGGGAGGTTGGTCTTTGTCCTCTATACCACCTGATGTCAGTGTCTCTTCAGACTGTGGTGATGATGGTGGCCAAATTGAGGCACAGCTGGGGGTTGCAGAGGCTGAATCAGATACAGAGGTTTATATCCCTTAGCCACCCTCCTTATCATCATACACAACCAGTATGCCTACGCATGCCCAGTCCCTTGAGGCCACAGATATCGGACAGTTGGAAGGTGGGGACATTGAACAGGGAAGTGTGGCTACTGCGGCTTCAGTGACTGTTGACACTGGTCATAGCCAAACTACTGGTGAGGTTCCATACAGGCAGAATGATAGGGGTGCTCATAAGAGGCCTGTTGGCCCTCCATCACCTGTTGCCGGTGTCTCATCACGTGTCACTTGGCTTATGTTTAGGGCAATCATGGAGGCACATTTACATTTGGAAAGGAACTCCAGATTAATTCTCAGGGTTATGGATGCAGCACAGTCTGACATCCATGACTGCCTCCACCATGTTGCTGATACCCTGGAATGGTTGACTGATATAGTGGAAAGAGATAGACCTGAGACAGATCGCAGATTATCTGCCATGAAATGCACATTGTCTGAGATGGAATGTCTGATTAGAGTTGAGCTTCAGCCTCGTGGGCATAGGTCAACAACTACATCTGCTGAGAGTCAACATGGCCATGCCCAATCATGCTGCTGTAGTGGCAGTACATTCAGTGCTCCAGAGGGGAGTGTGCTGTCCACACCAAAAAGTAGCAGGCCATGGTGTCATGGTGCTGGGTGTTCTTGTGCAGGGCAAATGCCGAGCAGACAACAGTCACCTTCAGGTAGTAGCACAGCCTCTGAACCTGGACATGGGGGTGCCAGTGTAACTCTTGGGAGAGCCAGTTCTCATGTTCAGAGGAGGAGATGATGAATTGACAGCTCTACCATGCATGGCTCATCATGTGTCACTCAGTTTATATTTAGGGCCATCATGTAGGCACAGCTACATTTGGAAAGCAACTTCACTGCACTTAATTGTGTATTGCCTTGAGGTTGTGGACATACCTAAAGAATGTTTTGTGGCTGTCCTTGGCCTGGGAGGCAAAATTTATCTCAAATTTGACTTTGGTAGACTTTATTTGTCCTCTGAGTTGTTTGTTTAGTTTGCTGAGAGTGTTTTTATCCTGCTGGGTGCTGCACCTCCTGAGTTTTGCCATGATTTCCTTCTTTCTCTGTTATACAGCCTATTGATTTTGTGATTACACCAAGGTGGCTTTTGTTTTTGGTTAGTTCTGTACTTCTTTCTGGTGGGTACAGCTGTCTCAATGCAGCTATTAACATGCTTGTACAGGGTTTCTGTGAACAGTTCTTCAGAGGCAGCAGTGTTCTCAGGGTTTATGGTGGCTGGAACTCTTGCCAGGTTATCGCATAATAGTAAGTGGTTAGCCTTAGAGAAGTTCCTGAATATTCAAGGTTTACTGAGAGTCCAGTTTTTTTTTACTTCAAAGGACACCATTTTGTGGTCTGACCTTATCAGGGAAGACATTACAGTAGGAGGTGTACAGTACTCTCCCATATTAGTAAGGACAAGATCCAGTATGGTTGCACCTCTGGTTGGTGCACTGATTGTCTGGTTAAGGGAGTTAGTGTTTATAAAATCCATAAATCTCTGTGCCTGTCATTTGGTGTTATATAGGATTCCCAGTTAATAGTGGGGCAATTGAAGTCACCCATGAATATGGTATTGTGTTGGATGGTTAGTGTTTCTAATAAGTTTAAATATATGGTATTGGTTTCTTGGGTCATGGGGGGGGTATAGCTTACAGGAAAGTAGTACTGGATTTTGCCTATGGTGATTTGAACATGGAGCAGCTCAAGTGCATTGTCCTGTTTGTCCAGCCTTGATGTATATTTATTTTTGATGTAAATAGAAACACCTCCACCTTTAGCTCCTGCCTGTAAAGTAGCTGGTCTAAATGTGTGGAAGGCATTATAACCTTGCACTATTGGTGTGCTCTCCGTGACTTTAACCCATGTCTCAGTGACCACACAGATGTTAGCATTGTGTAGGGTGAGGAGAGCTTCTAGGGAGTGGAGCTTTTTGTTTAGACTCCTAGCCTTGTTCAGTGATACCTTTAGATTTTGTTGGTTTTGATTTGCTATGTCAGAAGTACTTTCAGTTTGGGATTGCCTAAAAAAGGCACTATGGGGAAGATAATGTTTTAGCTAATATTTGGAAGCCTAAAGGGGAGCGGTAAGACCATCCCTGGCAAAGCAGCATGGTTTGTTGACCATCTCATTCCATGCTGACAAATATTGCATCCCCTTAGAATGACATCAGAAACTAAGCCAATTATTAAATTCGATCATCTTTTGTTCATATTGTGGCATCATCATTGGGGAAGGTAAAATGCTGCTCAGTGCTAGGCTCATACCAGCCTGAAGCACATATTCCAAGAGCTCCATGATGTCTCTCTTCATATAGTCTAAGGAGATATGTCTCAGGTCATGTACTCCCACGTGGACTGTGACTGAGTTATATTGGTACTTGTGGTCCAATGAAATGAGTCTGTGTGTAATGTGGCATATTATAGCCCCTGATAAGCAACTGACCGTCACTTTCTCCTTACTCAGCTTAGTGAGAGGGAGATCAGTGTGTCTCATGATGGATTCTCCATTTACTAGAATGTTGGATTGTGTGGTGGCTTTCCTTATGGGCTTACAGGTAGAGGCTGCATGAGATGTAGCTCTATGTGTTGATATGGGTGTTGTATGGAAAGTGTGCATTTGGGGCTGCTAAGGGTATTTGTTATGTGTACTTTGTCTAGGAGGTCTTTTTGGTTTAGAAAGGTTACATTTAAGTGTCTCACATATGTCTGCTTTGAATTGTGTGTGATGGGTGCGGTGTGTGTACTACTGAAATCCTTATTGACATTAGGGATACTTTTATCTGAGAGCTTTGCCTCCAGTGATATTGTGTCAATACACCTCTCACATACCATATCAGTCTGTTTGAGAATTAATTGGTTGTCAGTATTTATTTATTTACTTAACATTTGTTTAGCTGGAAAGTCAGACTTGGAACAAAGCCAATTTTCAGCAGAGGCCTGGCGAGAAATGCTGTAGATGCATGTCTTTGTAATGTTAATAAGCATGAGACAACTTTTGCATTGCCTCAGGATGCCCATATCCACCAATCTGGTAATGTAGACAGTGGGAAAGTTCATATTCATGGCAACAAACCCTTTTTATTTATTAGACAGTTGTAGTGAGAGTATTTATCAATGTCAGAAGTATCCGATTTGCAACTATGGGGACAGTGCTTGTCACTGCAGGCTAGTTGCTCTGTGTGCACCTTGGTATTGGAGAAAATTCAATTGCACTTTTAGAGGAAAAATGTCACTCAAGGTGTCTGAGTCTGTACACAGCAGTGCCAAATACTTGAGAGGAAACTAATATGTACACCCTGAACATTTAATGATGAAGTATTTAGGCAGATATTCTGAAGTTAGAAACAAATCAAGCAGTTCTTACTGAAAGCAAATAATTACCTTGTCAAGAATGATGAATAGAGGGGAGTCACGAGTGGCTACTGCCTGGATGCTATTACTGCTGGTCTCACCACAGCTTCACTCTGCTGGGATACAATGCTCCTTTGCTTCTCCTCTCACCTGAAGCAAAGTGTTAGCACCAATCCCAAGATAAGAAACAGGCCATAGCCTGTTTGGTGATCCACAGTGTTGTCCCTGAGGATGCAAGGGTCTGTAGGCTTGCTGTAGCCTTTTCTGGGTAGATGCCTTGAATAGCAACCAGACCAATCTCTTTAGTTTTGCAGGTAGTTTGCCTTGAGTTCTGAGGTTCATAGGATGTGACTAGGATAGTGACCTCATGGTAATTAGGAGCATAATCGCTGCATCACAATATGATGTTCAAATTCAGGTGTCATAGATCTCAAAGGTTTGCCTAGCAAGGTCCATAGTGGCAGTGATCCATGTTAGATAACATCTTCACAGCAATTCATGCATCCTTCCCTTCAACAGTGTAAAGGAGGTGCTCTGCTTGACATGGATGTGATGTCTGCTGCAGAGGAGTGTCGACCTTTGAGAGATGTTCCTGTCCCACCAGCATGTCCTATGTATGTCATACTGTACATTTTGGCTCCTGGAACATGTAACTGTAATCACACATTAGTTCATACAACTTTCATTTTCTGTCTGGTTGATTGAAAGGAATTCTAGAGTAGTTAGGCCAAAGTACTTACTGCAAACTTGAAGAAAATTTCTGTGCATGCACAGGCATCCACATCTTCACTGCAGAGATTGCCTTCAGAGAGTGTGTTTTACACTGTGAACCCTAAGAGTTTACCAGCACAGCCCTTACTTTGCTGAAGTTGTACACTGTAACATTTGTAAGTCTGCTCTTGCAACTATGCCTAATAACAGGATTATGGTTTAGGCAAGTGCCAGATGCCTGGTAAAGCAGCACACTCAATCTACTATGTTATCCCACACTGTCAGGTACTGTTTTACCTTAGAATGATACCATAAACTTAATAACATCTTACATGCATGCATCTGTCAGGCCACTGCATAACCATGGCCTGTTGTGACGTATACCCAAGCAATAATCTATTGCTGCTGACATTAGCAGTGTCTGTTGAACAGAATTGGATAGTGTCCCATAGGCTGATGTAAAGTGCTCTGGTTAAAACACACCAAGTGGGCTGCAATGAGACTAGGACCACTATCTATCTATGTTTACAGAATACTGAACAGCACACACACCAAGTTGGCTGCAGTGAAAATAGAACTCTACCGATTTAAGTTTATAGACTACAGAACACAATATTTATCACACATGCTACAGCTCAAGTCAGGCATTGACATGACTTTAGGTACTTTTTTTGTAGATGACATCAGCAGGCCTTGCGCAAGGCAAGAATTTGGAGACCTGCATCAATTGCAAGTCCCAAAACAGTGCAAAACCATGCCATTGTGGAGGGACATATACAATTGGCTGCAGTGATAATAGAACCCCTACCTATCTACTTTTACAGACTACAGAACACAGTACTTAATGCACATGCCACGGGTTAGGTCTGACATTAGTATGACTTTAGATAACCTTCTAGTAGATGACATCAACTGGACGTGTACAGGACAAAATTTTGGAGGCTTGCATCAACTGGAAGGCCCAAAACAGTACAAACCCATGTCAGTTTGGAAGTCAGTGTGGGATTCACACTTGTTCTATAGGGAGATACACATACATACATACATACACATGCACACACACACACACACACACACACACACACACACACACACACACACACACACACACACACACACACACACACACAAACACCAAATGGACTGGAGTGAAATTAGAACCCCTACCCATCTAGTTTTACAGACTACAGAATCAGTACTTAATGCATGTGCCACATCTCAAGTCTGCTTTATAAATGACTCCAGGTGAACTAATCCTTGAGGACCTAACCAAGCCCTGTGAGGAACAGCTTGGGAAGAGTGCAGAGTCACATTGTTTCATACTGTCATCTATGGCTACTAGCCTAGCAGTCAGATAATTGTTTAGTAGCCTAGCTATGTGATAACAGGACCAGTTTTGAGCATATGTGTCTGTTTGCATTTGGATGGGCAAGCCTGTGGTTACAATTCATTTGCCCTGTCCATGAGTGAGCACACAACATTATACATTACACTAGTTGTTCAGTTGTTTGATGTATGCCTAGTGAAATCTAGCAGACACAGGAGGCTGTAGTGAATGTGGATATTGTTGCTGCCATAGATACAACAGATGGCTTCACAATATTTGTACGTGTTCTTATACTTGTCATACATTTTCAAGGTTTCCACATGCAGACTTAGGGAGAATTGGTCTTGAATAGTAGATCACTATAACTGTCCACTGTCCTATGTTTGCAGCAAGTCCACAGGTTAGACTCATATTTATGTGTGTTTCACACTAACTGTCAACTGTGAATTGCTGTCAAATATGGCATCATTTAGACAAGAACTGAGAGAAGACTGCCAGATATCTGAACTTCAGACTTCCCAATAGTCCTCCAAATGCAACTCGTTATTTTATGCACTTCCACATTTTATAAGTGCATTATTTAAAGTAGATCCCTTATTTTTGTTCCTTTGTTGAACATTATCTGTGGCTTACTGCAGCTTCCCTCTGTATGATTTGGGTATTTAGGGCACTACAGACATATGCACACACATACACACACGCACACTCTCACACACACACACACACACACACACACACACACACACACACACACACATATATATATATATATATATATATATATATATATATATATATATATATATACACACACACACACACACACACACACACACACATATATATATATATATATATATATATATATATATATATATATATATATATATATATAATTTTTTTTTTTTTTAAAGAAATTGTGCATGGAGCAATGGATTTGCATTCTGCTTAACTAAGTGTATGGGCATGTGTGTTGACATTTTTGGACATGTTTGCATGTTGCTAAACAGTGCACAAGTGGCAGGTGCATTGCTTACATCTGAGACTTACCATTACATAATCTATAACTCTTGCCCACACCTAATTGTACTCCAGGCTGGGATTTTGTTTCTTATGCAGTCTGACCTCTGTCCTTGATTCTGAACTGCTGTGCTTTGCACAAACTGGCTGACTTATTAAATAGGTTGTAGATATATGGCACAGTGTGCAAATATAGAATTAATGTGAGAAAAAAGTTAATAATAGTATAGCACACACAGACTCACAGTCTATAAAACACAACTTATTACTAGTTCACATCCAAAATATCAGGTTATCTCAAACCTGGAACATCATCACGCAAGCTGACTGCCTTAATCCTTTGAGCCACAGAAGCAGCTTGACAGAAAGGGGATCATTCATCACACAATCACCTACATAAATATATAAATTGCTATCCCTCAACTACCCAATGCATACAATTTAAGATCAATTTCTATATTACTGTCCTGAGACTGTGTGGCATACTGTGTGAGATGCTCATATAGCATATATGAGTTACTGTTATGGCAGTTACAAGGGGACACTGCTGTTTTGAGGGGTGGGGGAACAAACCCCATGTTTGTTAGGAAACACAATAGTCTGACTATCATTTGACCTCACTTTCTAACATGTCCCCTGAATGATGTACCAGTAATCTGTTGCAGTAGGACTGCATGAATATTCCATGCCTGAAGCCTACTGATTACAAATGGAGACATAATAGTAGAATAGGTGTCTGTAGTCCCACGTGGATGTACCTACTGTCCAAATAGCCCACTATAGTTACCTGCATAATGTTCCAGGTCCATAGCTACAATGACATATCATAATAATCCACTAGAATATCATGTAGGTTATGGACTTACCTTGCAAATGCAACAGCTGACACAACTGTAGTTCATGGCTGACTGTCTGATGAAAGCAGTACGCAGCCAATACATGGATAAGTACAGGATGTGTGAGTTGCCTGGCATACATTTTAATATATGTATGTGAGTAGGAGTAAGGTATTAGTCCCTAGGTTGTCAGTGAATGTGCTATGCATTGTCTCTTAGCCAAAGGTAGGGCATACAGAGTATGCCTGCTTCTGCCTACAGGGACATCAGTTCCTGCTCTGAGTCCTCCTGTGACTGTGACTGTGGTGATCTAAACAATGGTGAGGGGCTGTGTATCCCTTCCCTTTGCTAATCCTGTTGCAGCTGTTTCCACAGGATTATATTGTATAGCATAGCACATACTGTGAATATTTGTGCACATGTGCATGGAGTATACTGCAAGGCTCCAGCAAATATTTCAAGGCACTGGAATCATGACTCCAGTAGCCAAAAGGTAGACTCTGTGATGTTCCTGGTTTGCATGTGTGCCTCATTATGGCATTCTTCTGTGGGTGTGTGTGCATTTCTGAGAGGTGTCATCATCCACAGTTCCAGGGTATAGCCAGCATCCCCCAGTAAATGGCTCTGTGGGATGTCCCCCAGCAAGCATCTGATACAGCTGTGATGTGTGCCATATATGGGAGTCGTGATAGCTACCAGGGTTGCCAGCACACGCATTCATGATAATCCCCTGGGTATTGCAGATGACTTGGCAGTTGATGGAGCAGTATCCCTTGTGGTTAATGTAGACTCTACCCTGCTCATCAGGTGGTGTCTTGATGTGTATATGAGTGCAATCTATAGCACCCAGTACTTCAGCTCTGGCTCTGAATTGAGGGTGGCAGAGCTAACTGAGTTCTTGTAATATGTCCTTGTCCACCCTGTAGTGCTTTACAATCTCCTGCTCATGTAGCTCCTGGAAGGGTACCCTGGGCCTGAACACTCTTCTCCTTCTTGGCCTAGGCCTATTGTCTTCAGCACCAGTGGCATTGACTTCAGCACCTAGCACATACAGATGTAGAATAGGTGCAGCAGCATCTAGCATTATCTCAGTTAAATTTCCAAGTCTCTACTGCAATGGTTCAGAGTACTGAGGGAAAATCAGACTGTAGGGTGTATGGGTGCCTTATACAGTTCTAGAGTAGGTCCACCATTTGTGATTGGATAATAATGATGCAGTTCACCTGCTTAGCATATAATTGACATGATTTAAAGGCTTTGCTTCAGTGCGCGATGCTGTGCTGTGTGCAGCATCATACAGCATAGCTATGCAAAACTGTATATTGTTATTGAATACATCTGGTTTCCATTTATAACTCTCCACCTCATGACAGGGACGTGGGTGGTCTGATCACATGAACAGACTGAGCTACACCCAAACCGTTTGTGGCAAGTGGCATGCTGCACAAACATGTGCACTAAGCAAAAAAAAAACTCCTAAAACTAACATGACATCCCCCTGATGTCAACCACATCCAGTGGGAATATAAACATTGTGTAGGAGCCTACATGAAGTGGATATCCATACACAGTTGCTACCTTTAGCAATTCAACACATCCATAGCATTTACCCCTCATTTGCATAATATTTGTGCTTGACAGGCTAGAAACTACACAGATCATAGCTATGTAAGCTGGTTAACTGCACAAAAGCACAATTGTGCAGCCCTAATGCAAGGTCTTACAGTACTTTTGTCTAGAGTACATTATATAGTGTTCTTTTAAATGTTTTATTTTTATTTTTATGTTAAACATATTTGCACAATGCAGCACATAGCACAAACATGTGGGAATAAAAAAAATATTAATATGACATAATTCCTGCTGTTTTCAGGCATCTGTAGTGTATGATTCCAATATTTATGTATGGGTTTTTACCTTTTCAGGGGGATTATGTCCATAGTTGTGGACTTTTACATCCCCTTCTTTCAGTGTACACTCTTGTATGCAGAAAATTTCTGCGTACACTACTAACATGAATACAGATTCTACACAGATGCATTACTGGTTGTTGGATCACTCCACCTGGTTAATTTGCATAAAATGCATCTACTTAAGCCAAAATTTGCATTGCATGAAAGGATCCATATATGCACGTTTGTGTGTGTGTGTGTCTGTGATTGTGCGCTGCTATGCAGAGTTTATTGAATCTAAAATTGTTCGCACATGTACACATGGGACAAAAAATTGTGTAAGCTTTATTAAATTTCTCTGTCTTTACAGGTCTAATGCTGTGATGTGCTTAGAGTTGTAATGCTGTGATATGCTCATTTGTACAGTTTTAAGGCTGTGATGCTCTCATTTGTACAGTTCTAAAGCTGTAATATGCTCATTCGTACAGTTCTAAAATTGTGATGCATTCATTATTATGGCTCTAATGTTGTGATAAATTAATTCTAACTTTTCTAATCCTGTGATATATTTATTCTTACAGTGCTAAAGCTGTGAGACATTCATTCTTGCAGTTCTAAAGCTGTGATGTGATCATTCTTACAGTTTTAAAGCTGTGAAGTATTCACTCTTAAAAGCTGTGATGTGCTTATTCTTATACTTCTAAGGCTGTGATGCACTCATTCTTACAGTTCTAAACCTATGATGCATTCAGTCTTACAGTTATAATCCTGTGATGTATTTATTCTTACAGTTTTAATGCTGTTATGCTTTCATTCTTAAAATTCTAATGTGATGTATTCATTCTTAGTTATCATGCTACGATACACACATTCTGCAGTTCTAATGCTGTGATACATTCATTCTTACAGTTCTAAAGCTGTAATGTGCTCATTCTTACAGTTGTAAAATTGTGATGCATTCGTTCTTGGAGTTATAATCTTGTGATGTATTTATTCTTACAGTTGTAAAGCTGTTATGCATTCATTCTTACAGTTCTAATACTGTGATGTATTCATTCTTAGTTCTCATGCTATGATACACACATTCTGCAGCTCTAATGCTGTGAGGCATTCATTCTTACAGTTCTAATCCTGTGGTGTATTTATTCTCAAGTTTTAAAGCTATGAAGCATTCATTCCCACAGTTCTGATACTATGATACATTAATTCCTACAGTTCTAAACCTGTGACGTGTTAATTCTTCAAATACTAATGATGTGATATGCTCATTCTTACACTTAAAATACTGTGATGTGTTAATGTTCATAGTTTTAATACTGTGATATATTCACTCCTACAGTTCCTGTCCTGCGATGTATTTACTCTTATAGTTCTAATGCTGTGATATATTCATTCTTACAGTTCTTTTTTAAGAAAATTTTTAGTAATTTAACATACTTACAATATATACACAGAAAGTAAGCAATTCAACATCACATACTGTTATAACATTTGGTTCTAAAGCTGTGATGCACAAATTTCTGCAGTTCTATTGCTGTGATATATTCATTCTTACAGCTCTAACGTTACAATGCACACATCTTTCAGTTCTAATGCTGTGATGTATTCATTCTTACAGCTCTAACGTTATGATGCACACATTCTTTCAGTTTTAATGCTGTGATGTATTCATTCTTACAGCTCTAACGTTATGATGTACACATTCTTTCAGTTCTAACGCTGTGATGTATTCATTCTTACAGCTCTAACGTTATGATGCACACATTCTTTCAGGTCTAATGCTGTTATGTATTCATTCTTTCAATTCTAATGCTATGATGCACATATTCCTACATTTCTAATGCTGAGATGTATTTGTTTGTAAAGTTCTAATGCTGTCATATATTCTTTCTTAGAGTTCTAATACTATGATGCACTCATTCTTACAGTTCTAAATTTGTGATGTGCTCATTCCTATAGTTCTAAAGCTGGGATGCATTCATTCTCACATTTGTAATGCTGTCATGCAACTATTGTTACTGTTGAAATGTTGTGATGCGCATGGTAGTACAGTTATAATGCTGTGATGTGCTCATTTGTACAGTTCTAAAGCGGTGATATATTCATTCTTACAGTTCTAATGCTGTGATGTATTTATTTTTACAGTTCTAATCCTATGAAATATTTATTCTTGCAGTTATAAAGCTGTGATGCATTTATTCTTACACTTCTAATGTAGTGAGATCTATTCATTCCTGCGGTTCTAATAATGGGAATACTTCATTCTTGCAATTCTGTTGCTGTGATGTATTCATACTTATAGTTCTACTGCTATGATGCACACATTTTTACATTTCTAATGCTGTGATGTTTTCATTCTTACAGTTCTAATGCTATAATGCACCCATTCCTAAAGTTCTAGTGCTGTGATGTATTCATTCTAAAGGTTCTAATGCTATGTTGCTCACATTCTTAGAATTATAATGCTGGTGTATTCATTGTTATGGTTTAATACAGAATACAGTCATGCACTCGTTTTACAGTTCTAATCCTGTGATGGGTTCATCCCTACTATTTAAAGCTGTGATGTAGTCATTCTTGCTGTTTTAATGTTGTGATGTATTTATTGTTTCGGTTTTAATGTTGTCATATACTCATTTGTACAGTTCTAAAGCTGTGATGGGCTCATTCATGCAGTTCTAATGTGCTGTTTTCATTCTTTCAGTTCTAATGCTGTGCTATATTCATTCGTACTGTTTTAACCTTGTGATGTATTCATTCTTACATTTATAAAGCTGTGATGTATTTATTCTCACAGTTCTAATGCCATGCTGTGTTCATTCTTGTAGTTCTAATGCTGTGTCATTTATTGATTCCTGCAGTTCTAAAGCTGTGATGTATTCATCCATGCAGGTCTATTCCAATGAAGTATTCATTCTTACAGTTGTAATGTTATGATGCATACATTCTTAGCGGTGTAATGCTGTGATGTACTCATGTTACAGTTTTAGTGCTATTTAGTGAGCATAATAAATTGTAGCCAATGACATTTTAATTGTTCAAGCTGCAGGACAGCCTCATATGCTATCGTGAAGTGGTAGACTTGTTTTTCAGTGGAAATTACCTGTACATTAACACTGCTGAAAAATGTTCATTCTCCAGTCGGGGTGGGAATGTACAGGTTGCACATCCTATAAGCAAGCAGTAATGCCTGACAGGGTGTGTCTTATTGTGTAAATAACACGTGCCTAGGGGTGTTCTGAGGCCTAACTCTGCAGGCAGTGATGCTGTTATAGTTTCTAGAGTAAGAAATATTTTTTTTTCTGAGGGAGTAGACAATAATGCTTCTAATTTATATGAGTTTTCACAGAAAATGTGCATCTATTTTAGCCTTAGAACAACATGTTAATAGATAGGATTATTAAGATTTCATTGCTGTATTTAAAAAATATTCTCATTAAACATATTTATAATCACTTTTAATTATTAGTTTTATTTTGGTGACTGACATTCCATTACTTTGCACATACACAGTATTAACTGCTGGTTTGTATTTTATATGTTACATTTATTTTCATCTTGATTCTTAGAGTTGTAATGCAGACCTTTAGATACCTTTTAATGCAGTATGATTGATTGTTGCCTGCAGGATACAGATTGTGAAGACTACTGGTATGGAAAGAAAATACAGGAACATGCTTTCCACCCCAGTTTATTACTCAAATTCACATACAGATGTTGTGTGCACAGCTTAGAGTCACTTGATTAGAATCCAGATTATGTTGTCTCAAGTTGGTAGTTGGTGGGTTTTTTTTCTCTTCCTTTCAGAGCAACATGTATTGGTACTTACGTATTATCGCAACCAGATTTTCGCGGTTGTGAAATGTGCATACTTCAGTAGAAACAAGGCCATGAAACACTCTAAGGTGATATTCAGAGTCTGTATTGTTGTGGAATAACCTCGGATTACCTTCGGGAACACAAACATTGCAGAAAACCCTCTTCCTGTTTTTTTGCGTGCATCACACACGCACGCTTGAATTGTCATGTCTGCTGTTGGTCTGACAAAAGGATTCTTTCCACTGTTTGGAAGGAATCCTTTTGAGAAGGCAAACACAGACACAGTACTGATGGTTTTGCTCACCTTCATTTTTTTGAAACTTTGTAAATACAAGAATGGTTAGGGTTAAAAGTAAGCAAGTGTAGCTAAAACAATTTCTCAGTGTCTGTGTTTGACTTCCCTGAAGAATTCCTTCTACAAATTCAAACTGATCCAAATGATAGTACGATAGCACCCATGAAAACTGTAGCGTGTGTTTGTAATGCACAGAAAACAGGAACAGACTCCTTCTCCTACTCCAAAATGCAATGTAAGGTTTTTGGGCAGTATATTGCTGTTACAAACTTACAAAGTGATTGGAATGGTAGGATTGTTTTTTTCATACAGTTTATGAAGGATACGAAGTCTGAAGTTGAAATGTATGTCATTATTTAGTTCTGCCAATACTTAGTGATTTCCCAGAAAAAACATCAAATTTTAAGAGGAGCACAGCCAAAATATGATGCAAAAATGTGGACAGTTAAGAAGTACGGTATGAACTATGAGCATCCACTTTCACGCTGATGGGTTTTCGAGGGTTAAGTACACTGTAAACAAAGACGCCAAAATTGCCTATGTGTGCCGCAGTGAGGGCTGTCCTTAAAGTCCCATGTATACATATGTTTTTGCAATGTTGTAAACATTCTGTATAACTGTACACATGCCCATGAAGAATTGTCCAGAAAACTCAATATTTGTCTTACCTATGCGTAATGTATGTGTACAGTTTTTCATGTATCTCTTAAATATCTGGTTTGTTTGCCATGCACCTATGTAAGGCATTGGATATCAGGCTTTACTTAACTTACTGTTACGAATCATATACAGACCTCTCGATCATACAGAAATCTGGAGATTTTCCCTGGTTTTGGACTGTCCCTGTTTTGATTTTTTCCGTGAAAACACTGATACTCACAGGCAGGCAGTGATGCCAGTCAGTTGAAATGATAGATAAAAAGTGTTAGTTTACATTTATTACTAGCTATTTGGATGAATTCGTATGCATTATTATTGTCATAACTACCGACATCTTAATGCAGGGAATATATCCAGAGGTAACATGGGGCCATATTTTACACATTGCTGTTATACAGACTTGGTAGAATAACAGCATTTGTGTTAGCATGCATTTTGTGAAGGATTTGAAGTACTGAAGAGTTTACACTCCCCTTCTTAGGTTAGCAGACATCAGTTTTGCTGCCACGAAAAAAGGAATGTTCAGGGGGCGGACTTGCAATAAGCGACATGCTGGCAGTTAAGTGCATAAAGAAACAACCACTGTATGTTTTTTACTTTTCAGTGATAACACTCCCACATACAACCTGAACTGCTAAAGAAACCACTGTATTTAACATTTTAAAAACATTAACGAACATATTGCCTGATTGTCAACCAGACGGTATTGCCGTCAAAAATCTGGTTGCGATAATACATAAGTACCCATGTATTATATACCCATATTTTAGTGAGTTCAAGGTGGTCTGAGGTAGGCATACCTTGCAGAAAGAGTGAGAAAGTTGCTAGATTGCCTGTCAGCATACTTCTCAACCTCTTAGAGCAAAAAATCTAGACAAAGCCTAAAATGATGGGGGGGGGGGGGCAAAAAGGGACATATTTTAAATATTGCTCTTTCAAACTTAAAAAGTTGACAGAATAATGGGGTTTGCTTTAACATAAAATTTCTGAAGGATGTAGTGTCTTAAACTCAAATGTTTATCATTATTTAATGACCTTAATCCTTAGCTATTTGCCAGAAAGGTACAGATTTTAGGAGGAACACACCAAAAATATGAGGCAAAAATCTGGACATTCTGCAAAAATCTTTACAGTTGAGAGGTATGCTCAGTCTTCACTCTTTCTCTGAGTATTTTGTAGTAAATCTCTTCAAATGAAATGCAGGAGGATTTGTCCACCAAAAATTATTCATTAAATATTACACATTTGTGGAGGAATTGCCCCAAGTACATACATTTTGAGATTGTGTGTACTTGAACTGTCATTTATGAGCTCTTGTTACAGGGGTATTGTTGGGCAATCTCATGGGTACCAAGCAGATGTAGTGGTTCCATACTGTTCCTTTTAATTTCTTTACTAATAATATAAATTATTTTGATAAATGAAAATACCAGACCCATCATTTAAAATGATTGCAGAATAATACCAGGTGATTTTCAGTTGTTTTAAGTTTTCTTAAAGTTGACATGAAAATAGTTGTGTATTCCTTTAGCTCACCAAAATTTATAACTATTATATTTTCATAATAGCAAAGTATTTAGTATTATATATATTTGCTTATTGTTGACATGCTTACTGTTTATTTTATAAGGTTAATTCCCTTACCATAGAATGTAACTGTGAATTCTAGCAGCTGGTTTAAATAAAAAGACAGACTCTAATTGTTTAAATCTAACTTCCACAGAGTGTACTGTTACAGAGATGCTGTTTTCCTTTTCTTACTTTTTGTCTGTGATTGTTTTTTGGATTTCAAAAATTGTAACACACAGAATAAGTTAAGTTAAGATGCTTGGAACATAGACTTATTGGTCTTTGATTTTCATTCTGATGCTTCAATCAGCCACACCGAGTAAATGGAAATACCAATAGATGCAGTTACATTTTTTTGTTGTCAGTCTATCCATATGAAACATTTTATTTTATTTTCCTTGTGCAACTACCATACGGTCTTGTTTTTATAATGAGATCTGTCTAAAGATAAAAAGTTTACATTTTTATTCATAAAACCTTGTGGGTAATGTCTTATTTTATTGAAGAAAGGCATGCCCACAGTATTGGTGTGACTGTTGGTATCTGCCCATTAGGAGATATATTCCTTGGCTATCACCATTTATAAAACATATATTGGCTGTCTCATTGGACAGTGATCAGCAGCTAAGAACTTGATATCAGATTAGTAATCTGATTGGTGGTAGCATGTATCATGAATACAGGAAATGAGTTCTGCTCTGAAACATCAGTGGCCTCTCCTGAGAAACTTTGTTAGTGTCTGTGTATGTGAAAACAGTTTGGGTAAGTTTGTATCACTCTTGGTAAAAATCCATTAAATCACACCAGGCTGAGAGTGATGTGGGTAAAATGCAGTGGAGTCAGGGATTATAACCCTTTTCACTAGCTGGTAGTATAAAACCTATTTAGCTGTGACAGATCATCATAATTAAAAGTAATAGTGGACAATTGCCATAAGCTGTTAAGGTCAGTCAGCTGATATGTGCCAGTAGTATGGATT
Organism: Protopterus annectens; assembly: GCF_019279795.1. NCBI lineage: Eukaryota > Metazoa > Chordata > Ceratodontiformes > Protopteridae > Protopterus > Protopterus annectens. The sequence continues at coordinate 335,843,271 of NC_056731.1, read as the reverse complement.
TAAGCTCTGTAATTCCTATGCCTGTAATTCTTTTATGGCAGCAATAAGATTCAAGCTCCATTCATCATGTTAGTTGTTAAAAACAGGGGGGGGGGGGATTTACGTCTTACACTTCTGTTCTTGAAATATTTGATTTACAGTGATGTGAGTATATTCTAAACCAAAATTTTATTACCTGAAAAACAGTCTTGTCCCCACAAATTGTATGTGTCTTTTCAGCCAAAGGTTAGTATGTACAGTAGTATACGTTGAACTGCAGCTATTTAATGCAGTTAGGACACTGGAAATACAAGCTCTGACAAATATTAACAGATGTTCACATAGCTGGTTAACTTCTAAGATCAAAAGGACTCCCACATAACTATTTTGAATATGGAAGACCTAATAGTCACCTTGCGAGCCATCAAAGTTCAGTCTGTGGGATCTGTCATGAATTATAGTTATTCAGCATGAAGCTAAATGACCATACTGTGTGTCCACAAATGAACTTAAAATGCATCTGGAATTAAACAGACTAAATCTGAAGCTGGAGATCATGCATCTTAAGCAGCAGAGAACAGAAATTGACACGAGTTACAAAGAAAGTAAGAAATGAAATAGCATGAAGCTTCAGAAGATCGAAGGATATATCAGCACGGACTAAACCTAATGATGAGATGGATGATAGCGAAGCAGCTGAGAGAATGAAACAGGTCAAAGCTACTGACAGGAAGGAGCATCAAAAAACTAGAAAAAGAAATAACAGCATAAGATGGAAATGTTGACACTTCAAATGTTAACTCAGCCCTAGCTGCTAAGATCAGTATTTATTTACTCATAATAAAGATGGAAGGTGTTTGATAGCTTTATATGGGCATTTGTTAGAATGTATAATTAGGACTGAATTGATAAAGGGCAGTGAGTGAGGATTTTAACTCCTCTGCTCAAGGGTAAAGTTATGCATGCTATTAGTAACTCAGATACTGATTGTCTTGGGTGTAACATGTATCCTTTTAGAATGCTTTAAGGACATACCTTTTTTTATGGAGAAATTAAGAGACTATAGAAGAAAGAGATGGATGAGCAGGTACCAAGTTACCACTTTTGAAATGTTGGGATACCTTACAATTAAATGAAAATCAGTCAGACCTTTGTCTGAGGATATAAGAATCTGTTTGACATTCCAGGAATGTATCTCAGCTGAAGAAATGAATAAAAAGAGTGAACTCCATTTATTGAGCAGAGGACATCTGCACATGAGATATTTACCTAGCACTACAAACAGGTATAAGGCAACATATGTGGATAGTGTAAACCATAACATCAATTCTATAAGCTATTGGGAAGTCATTGATTTAAGTACGCACACATGTCCCAGAGTCAGATGCTTCTGATATAACAAAGTGGGATATATATGGTCAAAATGTTAAGAAAGGAAGGAACAAGAACAAAATCCACATTAGGGAGGTGTCAGATATAGCCTCTCAGTACTAGTACATTGCCTTGTTCCTGCAGTAGCTTCACATTATCGCAAGGGTCTGTAACCTATCCTGGAAGATGGTAAAGAAACGATTGCTAGGAGGGAAATTGCAACAGATGCAAATATTTTTAAACTTGTTGCTAGAGAGCAGCATGGCTTGCCTGGGTAGTTTATTCCAGTCAGGGTGATAGGAGGGGCCCCTAGGATAAAGTCTTATTCCTGGAAACATCTGGAAAGGGGTCATGCAGTCTGCAGTTTTTGATGATATCCCAGTAGATGTCCTGATAAGAAATTACTTTGATGATACAATACCTTGGGTATATGCAGTTACATGCAGCATAAAATGGAGGCAATGATATGGGGAAGGCATAAGGGGGAAGATGCATCAAGCGTCCACACTTCCAATAGAGTTTGGTGATATGGTTATTTCAGAAGAATGGCTAGGTAATAGCAGCAGGTCTGAATCAGATCTGTAAGTGTCAAAAGGTACAAGGATGCTTCTGAAGGGGGCTTCCTCAGAGGAAGGAATAGGTGCTCTAAGATTAAAGCTGACCATTTCAGAAGAAACTAGACTTCCTATGTAAGAAAACTGGCAAACATCACAAAGACCTTGACCTGCCCAAAGCTTTGGACACAATTCCCCACTCAGGCACAATATAATAAACTGGGAATAACCCCTATGGTCACCCACTGGATTGCCAACTGTCTCACAGATAGGCTGCAGATAATAAAAATAGGGGAGGTTACCTCTACAAAGAGACCAGTCACCAATTAAGTCCCCAAGGTTTTTGCTGGGACCTTTCCCATTTGGTATTTCCTTTTTTGAAGTAAAAGCCAATACCAAAGAGCTCTACCTAAGTTTGCAGATAACACTAAGCCAGGAGCAGTCACTGAATCCCCAAATGACTTAGCCATCTTGCAAGAAGGTTTGTCTCAAATAAAGAAGTGGCTCGAGAGACCTCAATCTCATTACCACAATCAACAGAACATGCTGGAGGGACAGGTTCCTCACCCAGACACTGCCCATGTTCTGGAATAGACTTCCCATACATATCAAGCAGAGCACCTCACTGACCCTCTTCAAGAGCAATCTTGATGAGTGGATAGGTAATAGAAAGTTAACCCTGGGGATCACTCCAGTGGATCTACTTGATAGAGGCACTGGGAACTAACATCAGGTGGCACGATGCCAGGGCACTTCTATGGTCTAGGCTTGTAAAGACTCCAGGGCCATTAGCCTAGTACACACCTATGAACCTATGGTGTCAAAATCATGGTCTTAAACTAAATGCTGAAAATGTATTATTGTATCCTTTGGGAAGTCATCTACCCCAGGGAACAATCACACTGAGAATACTTACCTAAGAGATGACCCAGTTGTTATGGATTTGGAAACTTACATGGAAAGTGACCTAACTTTTGACCAACATGTGTCTATTGTTGTAAGAATGTCTTTCTATACTGCACTGCTTGTAAACAAAGGGATTGTGTTTAGATCTAGGAAAGTTATTGTCCACCTTTACTCAGCCCTCATTAAACCAGTCATTGAATATAATGCCCACTTTGGCATGCATCTGTCCAGACACATGCATCAAGTGGAATGCTCACAGAGGTATCTTACTAAAATGATACAAAGCCTAAACAATATATCCTACATGTAACCGAAATGAAAAAATAAAACTAACTGACTGAGGGAATATAAAATAAAACTATGATTGAGATGAGAACCAAACTATTATTTATTAAAGAATAAGCACTTTTGTTTTGTTATATACAGAACCTCTTCAGACTGATGAGAAATTGAAAAACATTCCCTAAAATATTCAATTTAAAAATTACATGTCAAAAATAAACCAATAAAATTCACCCTAGAGGACTACTGCCCTCAAAAAAAGAGGATGTGTCAAAAGAACCATTAAAATCAATGGCAACCTCCACTGGTAAAAGCAAATTAGCTGTTTGCACCAAATTGTAAAGAAATCCACTTAGTCTTCCCTGTTTGTTAACAGCTTTAAGTTTTAAAAAGGGTATAATTTTTACTAATTCATTTAGTCCTGGCCAATAATATGAATTCCAAAAATTCTGTCAGTATACTTCCCTGGCTTCAATGGTCAGTTTTCATGGATGCCTCACTGATCACATGAAATATGTTTCAAGGCTGTAAATTTAAATGAATGCCCCGGATAATCTGAGATGTGTTTATAAAGTGCGTTAGTGTTTTTACTTCTCCTTATATCATATAAATGTTCATAAGTTCAGTCAGCCCTGCAGATGCAGTCAATCTTTATGGCATCACACAACTTATAAATTCTCCCACCTGAGATGACAAAAAAAAAAAAAAAAAAAAAACCCAGAAATCTCTCATTGTTTGAATACTCACATCCACACCTAGCAACATCACTTCCTCAAGCACCCTCCTAGGCTTATTAAGCTATCACTTCATCACCTTCTTGGTCAGAAGCCACTCAGACATTCCAGAACTGTTCAAGTTCAATATAGCCCACAACTTCAAAAACTTCTCTAGCAGGAAAATTTATCCAGTACCTAAAACAATAAAACTAGAACACTTTCAAACATCTCCCTCTTCATGATGCTGTACGTTCATTCAATAAAACCTTTCTAAACATACTAAATGAACTTGCCTCAATTAGAACCAAAACAATTCAAGTGAACCTTGACCCCTGTGTGACTGAAAACACAAGGAGCCTAATGCAGCAAAGAGACAAAGCATGGAAAACCTGGGCCTATTGCAACCCCCAAAAAACTCAAAGCATACAGACATGTCAGGAACTGCACAAAATATAGCATCATTAATGACAAAAAAACATGGTTTGCCTCCATTTTGTCAAGAATGGTATGTGCGATCATGCATCTGTGCGACTTGACAGAGTGAATTACGGAACAATTCCAAGGTCAACTGTCGAAAATGGTTTGAGGGAAAATCATTTTTGACATTTGTTCATGTGTTTGAATGGCATAGTGCATTTGCATTATAGCCATTCAAACCTCTGTGAGTCAGCATTGTGTTTTTTTGCTGTTGTCCTTTCGATGGAATGTACATCGGACAACGGACACATGACCTAATGAAGGTAAACCAAAAAGTGTATTATACTAAACTTCAAAACAACAACAACAGCAACATTTACCACCAAAGCAGACAAAAAATGTATTCTCCACCTCTTTAAATGTCACTTCACAGACACAAACTCGTCTCTTTTCAAAAACTTGTGCTCAGCTTCTCTTTCTCCCCTGCAAGCCCCTTCCCAGGACCTAACCTCAAACATATACTCTCACAAGAACCAGTCTCCACTTTAACAGTCAGTGAGATACCTTCTTAATCTCAAGACTACAACCCTTGCTCCAGATAGCCTATCAGCTGAATACCTAATGTTGGCAGCAGAAGCTATAGCATACTCAGTGTTAATCTTAATAAACTGATCTATCTAAGAATTATATGTTCTGCTTTTCTGGAAAAAGTCCTGTATCATTCCATTACACAAAGGTGGCAATTCAATTGAACAAACTAATTTCCACCCAGCTGCCATTCGCTTTCCACTATCCAAAATCCTTAAAAAGTGCACTCAACACCAGCTCCTCAACTATGTCACAAAAAATCCCTCCCTACCAACCATGGCTTCTACTCCCACCATAATACCCCCACTGTCTAAATTAGCTTCACAAACACTGTAAACACCCATCAAAACAACAAGTTTATATCTGCCCTCTTTCTTGACCTATCAAAGGCCTTTAGACTAGCAGCCCTGGACATAAATAACTCATCACTAAACTGGTTCCATAGCTACCTCACTTCTAGTTCCCAAGCTGTAAAATGGCAAAATCAGTTCTCCTCCTTCCTTCCAATATCTTGTTCCCCAAGTCTCAATCCTTGGCCCCTTCTTATTCAATATTTTCATTAACAATCTGTGCACAGATATCAGCCAAGCCTCTATCACACAATATGCTGATGACTCCATGCTGATTTGTTCAGCACAAACCTCACAGAATGTCAGGGATGCACCAAGGAAACCTTGCCCTTAGTTGAGGCATGGCTAACAAAGTCCTAACTACTCCTCAATGCCACCAAAACAAAGCTAAAACTTTCACACAAAAACAACTAACATCCCCCAAACCCAAACTTCAATATAGCCTCCACCAATTCCACAAACATTGAACTTGTTATACTAAATTACTGGGTGTATACATAGACAACAAATTAAAATTTTACTATCACATCCTGTACACACTGAAGAAAACTCATCAAAAGCTAGGATACCTTTAGAAAGTAAAACAATTTCTATCAGACCATGCCAAAAAACATTTCCACTACTCATCTACTCCCTGCTCTCCTTTATGCTGCCCCTTACCAATTTACAAACTTCCCTAATGGGTAGACTCGAACAGTTGTTTGTCTTTCGGCTTTTCCCAGTTAGGGGTCGCCACAGTGGAACTCCGGTCCGCTAATGATTGGCAGTAGATTTTCACGAACACCGAGGTGCCAGCTTGGCATCCAACCTTCAACAAAGGCACGCCCATTTACGCATGTCTTTTGAACACCAACCCAACTGCGGGGAGCACATGCAGACTCCACATAGAAGACACTCCCCACACTCCAGCTGAGAATTGAACGGGAGAACCTCTTGCTGTGAGGCAGCAATGCTACCACTGCACCACTGCAGATGTAATGGGAAGACTCGAACAGTGCTTCCATAAAATTGTTAAGTTCACTACCAATCTTCCCTATAGGACTCACCACTGCATCACCCTAAGAAAATTGGAATGGCTAGAACTATCATTACAATTAAATTACTCTCAACTTCTTATCACTCATAGTCTTTTGTATAACTCCAAAAACACCCCTTCTCTATTAAACATCATATAACTTTATACTCCACTATGAGCTCTATGATCTACATCCAAACTCCAGTTGTGCACAACCAAAACAAACAATTCACCAGGAAAATCAATACATTCTAGCTATGTGTCAAATAACTGGAATGCCATCCCATTCCTCCTAAAGGAAACTAGATTGAAACCTCTATTCAAAACATTATTAAAAAACACCTCCCTTTTCTGCCACTACCTTACAGTAAAAACTGATCTATAACCAAATCTGAGTACTACCTTATCCTGTAAAACTTATAGGTTCATAGGTTCATAGGATGTTACTAGGCTATTGACCTGAGGATCTTTATAAGCCTAGCCATTAAATCCCAATATAATGAGGGTGGAGCCTGAATGGCTAACTGAAAGCAGCAGTATTTTAGAGCTCCATATAACTAGTTAAATAAGACAGGAAAATATTATTTTTTTTCTTCAAAGTATACAATCTTATAGATAAAGGACTCATTTACATAATTAGAAACTTTGGTGAAATTTTACAAATAATTTCCTGTCAAAAAGCTTGGAGATATAATAACTTGTTAAAATGAGCAACTCAAATAATTCTCATCAGGATGCTGCCTTAAAGAAGGAACTACAACAGATGGCATCTACCCTGCAGGAGTTGTCTTTGAAGATGGATGATTTTATAGAGAACCTAGAAAATCTTAAAACAAGCAGTCAAAAACAGGCTGACACCCTCAAGGAAATGCTACAACAACACCAGATAAGGGTAACAGGAATAGAGGTTTCTCTAAATGACTTAGAAAGCAGACTTAAGGAAGTGGAAACACAGAAAAAACTGCTTCTTAAACAAAACACTTGGTTGGTTAATAAAGTAGATGAGTGGGAAAATAGGGAGAGGAGAAATAACATCAGGATTTTCAGATTACCTGAAAACACAGAAGGTGAGGATATTATTTCATTTTTATCAAGCTGGATCTCTGATTTTTTTTAATTTAAAAGAAGGACTTTCCTTTGACATTGAAAGGACACACAGAGCTCTTGGGAAACCTGCCACTAACTCAAACTCTCCTCCTAGGTCAATAATTATCAAATTTCTTTCATACTTGGACAAGGAACTGATTTTAAGTTCTGCTTGGAGGAAGGCACCTCTAAAATATAAACAGAGCCTGATAAGATTTGATAATGACTGTTCATCTAGAATAATGGAACAAAGGAAAAAAGTGTGGCCAATGATAAAATAACATCAATGCACAACTTACATATCCAGCTAAGATAAGAATACTGTATGCCAACGAGATGAGGACATTTATTGACTTAGAGGAAGCCTCTTCATTTATTAAAACAAATAATATGATTACTTTACCAGAATTTATGGATTGGATGTCACCTTCTCTCAAGAGAACAAAAAAAAAAAATGTCTGGACAGATGTCAAAAAGAAGAAGCAAAATACTGATACTGTTACAGCCAAATCTCTCAAAGCATCTACTATGATATGAATTGTTTTAACATTACTTTAAAGGACCAATTTTACTGCTTGGAATTTTAAAACAAAGGTAATTAACTACTGGAATCTTTATCTATATTTTTTGAAAATAGATGACACATGACAGTTTTCACATTAACGCAGGTATGTAAAACAGGGTACTTTTCTTTCACAGAAGGAGGGTTATATAGCACATAAAATATTTATACTGTAAATCAACATACATAGTATATGTGTATTTTCTCTTAATTTTCTCTTTTCTTTCTCTCTCTTCTTTCATTTCTCATTATTTATTTTAACTGCATCTTGTCTCCCTTTCTAAATTATTTCCTATTTACTATACTAATATAGTCTGTATATATTTAATAACTCACTATCTATACATAGATAAATAATCAAGGGAGCCCGCGGGATTTTTTGCGGGGGGGGGTGCAAACCCAGAGCCCCACCCACATAGCTCTCCCCGCCCCCTGCCAACAGCCTCGCCCACATCCACCCACCCCAAGCCCCGCCCACACAGCCATTCCAGTGTCCCATTACTTGGCTATTTCTCCCCATTTGCCGTAGACACTGTTCAAATCTGTGTGCATACTGTTTTATGCTTTAGTTCTACAATGATTACAGGCAGTTGGATTTAATTTACAACTTTTATTTCAAACATTATAGCCCAAACACTGAGACATTTACTAAACCTAAACAAAGCAATAGTCTTACAATGAAAACAGACTTGGCAATAAAGCTTCTCTTCTTTTGAAACTCACATTCAATGAAACAGCGTTGAAACCCACATTAAAAAAAAATGCATCAGGCCAGTGGCAGGTTATTTACCTTTGAACTGTTTTCAAGCAATAGGCTCCTTGCACACTGTTAGGGCAATGCAAAAGTTTTGATTTACCGGATTGTATTAATTATAATATATAATTGAATTATATCCCTTGTATTATACAGCAACACTTGTTTGAGTGTCTCTGCTGAAGTAAAAGTAATCTGCATAATTCCACATTAAAGATATATGAAACTAATGAAGATGTTGTTGCTAGAAAACAACTGTATATTTCACTGTTTCATCTACAAATTCAGTGCCTGCTGCCGTCAAAGATTAAATTGCCTATGTTAAATTAAAAAAATGGTAAGCTGGTATATTGCAATAGAAAATGGATGGCAAGCTGAAAAACAGGTTCATAGTTATTAGGCATCTCATCCAAAGGAGGACATCCTCAGGACTGCAGCATACAAATATACATGCTGTAGGAATAGAACCTCAAGCCTCTACATTAAGATGCAAGTATTCTACTTGTGGTGCTACTAACATAGCTTTAAAACTTTATACCACAATAGAGATACCACCTGCTAAACAAAACAGTTGCACATTGTAAATAGACTTGGCATGAGCAGCAGGAAACTTCACTTCCCTTAAAACTCAGTTCCTTGAAAATGCACTTGAAAATAAATTCCACCTGCTAACTCTAACTTGGGCATTTCACTTTCTCTCTCCCTCACAAACATACCATACCCCTCAAGGCCTCAACCTTAGTGCAATAAATCTGGACAAAACCTAAAATAAATAGGGACAGATTATAAATATGGCTCTCATAAACTTAGAAAATTGCAAGAGTAACAGGATTTGTGTTAGTATGCATTTTTCTAAACGATATGACATCTAAAACTGAAATGTCTCATTATTTAGCAACTTCAATCCTTTTTAGGAGGAATATGGGGCAAAAATCTGGACATTCTGCAAAAACCTGGACAGCTGAGGGGTATGCTACCTCCCTCACACACACACACACAAAATAATTCTGGTCAGACTTGAATTAGTTCTGGGAAGGTTGCACTGAACGGCACCGTGCTTGATCTGAAGTGGGTGAAATCCTGGTAGCCAGTAATAATAACTGATCTGCAGCTCAGCAATGTGGAGCATTAAAGCATTTTTAGCAGAGCATTGTTTCATCACTACCTATTGTGTTTGCACATAAGCTGTAGTTATTTCAAACATTTGCCTTTTTTGATTACTACAGAGTACATTTACCCACTAGAGCTATTGTGTTTTGACTTCAGTGTGGAGCTTACCTAGTTGTTGCAGGGCTTGGCTTTTAAGTAAGGTAGCAATGCTTATTTACCATATACCATTAAAGCCACCCAACTAAGTGTACTAACACACAGACACTGCTATAAGACACTGGTCTCCAATAAAATGTAATGAGCTTCTGAAAATACTGTAATCCTGTCCTTTTATTACAAATACTGTCATATGCATTTCAATACCCAAGGCTTATACATTATCTAGTTATGTAAATATTCTCTGCATGACAACAGCGAAAAGGCTTTCAATGCTGGTAATTCTTTAACAATATGCTTACTAAAGCTTACTTGCATCTTACAATCTCCGACAAGCTTACCTGATGTTCATTAAACCATGGCTACTTAAACAGAGCAACAGGGCACTGTGACAGCATGCAGTTCCTGAATAATAAGAAGCATAAATCAACAGTATAAAAATCTGATAGAAAACCAGAACATTCTGCAAAATCAAGGAGAGATGAAAAGCCATGGTCGTATTTGTGATCTACCTTGGATGGGGGGATGCTCTGCACACTTACACTGCATAACTGCTCCTTGCCTTCCTTGGACACACCCAGAGCCACTACAATGGAGGGTGGGGTGCAATAAGTATGTCATAATTTGAAATGTCTCTGGCTGACAGTGATGGTTGTAACACTCATACCTCTCAACTTCAGTGCAAGAAATCTGGACAAAGCCATGCATAGAACACAGGCCCAAAAATAAGGCCAATTTTTAAATATTGCTCTTATTAACTTAGATAATAGAACAGTAGTAGATCTTGCATTAGTACGTATTTTCTGAAGGGTATAAAATCTGAAACTCAAATGTCTGCCATTATTTTCTAACTTCAATCTTTAATGACTTGCCACTAATTTGCCAGAAAACCACAAGTTTATGAAAAACGGACCAAAATGTGATGCAAAAATACCTGTCAAAAAAGGGACACCTTTTTAGTATTAACATTGTTAACTTGAGCAGCTAACAAAATAAGAGCATCTACATGCATTTCTGAAATAAAAGTAATCTATAACTCTGATCATTAGTTATATACAATTGTAAACCCTCCACATTTTCTTCCAAAATTGCCATTTTGGAGGAGGGATTATTAGGGGAGAGCAACATTTTGAGCCAAAATTGGGGACAATTGAGAGGTTTGGATATTCCTAATCTACAGTGATTTGCACATACCTCTCAACCTCTTAATGCAGGAAATCTGGACAAGGCCAAATATATTGGGGGAACATACAAACACTACTAAAAATTGCTCTTGTATAAACTTAAGACAGTCTTGCATTAGCATGCATTTTTCTGAAGGTTATGACGTCTGAAACTATGTGTCATTTAGTGACTTCATTCCTAAATGATTTGCTAGAAAACCACAAATTTTATGAGGAACAAACCAAAAATAAGAAGCAAATATCTATTCATTCTGCAAAGATATGAACAACTGAGAGGTATAGTTCAAATCGGGGCTGTCTGAGTTCGCTACCCCCGCTCACAAAATCATGGTCGAATGGAGCCTCCCCCTGCAGCCATTCCAATGTCCCATTCCTTGGTTATTTTGCCCCATTTACCATAAACACTGTAATGTGCATACTGCTTTACTTCTGCGATGATTTAGGATTTCATTTGAAAGTTTTATTTTGCATTTTACAGCACAAACCCTAATACATATCTGTTAAACAAAGCAATGCAGTCTCACAATGAAAATAGACTAACATTAAAACTTCTCTGCCCTTGAAACTCACATGCATTGAAACAGCATTGAAACCCACATTCAAAGAAAATACATTTTGCCAGTGGCATATAAATATTAACTCTGAGCTGTCTTCAAAATCATAGGCCCCTCGAACATAACATACACATGTTCCTTGATACACCTTCCTGACTGTATTACATTATATTCCTTGTACAATACAGTACAGTTGTTAGAGGGCATTTTAAAATTATTGTTTTGAACATTTTTCCAGTAAACAATGAAACAAAATGCATACACCACTGACAAAACTGCCCAATTCAGAACATTTCTCGAACATAACATACACATGTTCCTTGATACACCTTCCTGACTGTATTACATTATATTCCTTGTACAATACAGTACAGTTGTTAGAGGGCATTTTAAAATTATTGTTTTGAACATTTTTCCAGTAAACAATGAAACAAAATGCATACACCACTGACAAAACTGCCCAATTCAGAACATTTCCATCATAAAAAGTCTACTTAACCTTCTATAGTCCACCAGTATCAGTAAAAAATATGCACAATCTCTGAAGTAGTAAAATCCACATTAAAGAAATTTGTAACTAATAAAGAGGTTGCTGCTTTATATGTCATTGTTTAATCTACAAATAAAGTGCCTGTTACCCTTGAAGAATAAATTGCCTTTGTTGCATGCAATAAAAAAATGATAAGCTAGTAATACAGCAATAGGGACTGGATAGCAAACTGATAACAGGTTCATAGTTACTAGGTATCTTTAACAAAAGGACTGCAGCATCCACCCCCTTTACAACACAGTACAGTATCAGCAATGCATCTACCTATTGTGGGAGTAGAACCCACAGCCTTCAGCATCAAAAGCAAGGACACTATCTGTTGTGCTATTAACAATGCAAGCAGACTAAACATAAGCAGCACTAAATTTTTGTTTCCCTGCAGCTCTCAGCTCATAAAATCTACTCGACACTCAGTTGTATCTCTGAACTTTGCAGCACAAGAAATCTGGAAAAAGCCAAAATTTATTGGGGGGGGGACAAAAACCAGGGACACATTTTAAACATTGCTTGTATAATGTTGGAAAGTTGCTAGAATAAAATGCTGCGTTACCACCATACATTTCACTGCCACGTCTTGAACCCAGGGGACCCTGTGCAAAACAGTCAGAGCAACATACCACTATGCCAAATCAGCTGTTTTGTGAAAGAGGAAGACTGAAACTTAAATGGCTACCATTTAGTGAATTCAGTTCTCACCATAGCACAGCTGTCAACCTCTTAGCACAAAATACCTGAACAAAGTCAATAATGGGTGAATACAACCCCCAAACATTCAGTGAATTCAGTTCTCACCATAGCTCTCAACCTCTTAGCAAAAACACCCGGACAAAGCCAGCAATGGGGAATATAGCCCCAAACATATTCAGTGAATTCAGTTCTTACCGTAGCTCTCAACCTTAGCACAAAACCTGGATGAAGCCAATAAATACCTGAACAAAGCCAGTACTGGGTGAATACAGCCCCCAAACATATTCAGTGAATTCAGTTCTTACCATAGCTGTCAACCTTAGCACAAAACCTGGATGAAGCCAATAATGGGGGGGGGGGATACAGTCCCAAAGACAGGGATGCATTTCAAATATCCATCTTGTACACTAATTGCTAGAATAAAAGCTTTTGTTACCATGCAGTTTCTGAAGAATATGAAGTCTGATACTGAAATTTTATAAATGGAGGTCAGTAATTTCTTGCCTAAGAAAGTAGGTATAAGTGGCACTAATTTCCTTTGGTTATGTCATGGTATTAATAGTATTCACACTGGTTTAACATGGTTTAGACTAAGTAGTAGTCAAAAACTTTGATGTTTTTCTCCAAGTGTCATTATAATGAATTTGGAGCACAGGTGGCACACACACACACACACACACACACACACACACACACACACACACACACACACACACACACACACACACACACACAGTTTTGATTATGGTTTTGTGAACAGGCGTACTTTTAATCTCCACTAGAGGTTACCATAACACCTGAGGAGCATGCAATTGGCCATCCAAACCTTGGAACCATTCTTGAGTACAGGTCATGAAGCATGGTGTTCTTCCATACCAGCAGTGCCCTATGTTGATTAGTATTCCATCTCATTGAGGACTGGAGGTAGTAGTATTGCATGGCCAGTGGCTCCTGCTTTGTGAGGGGATCTAGATGGTTCTGTGCAGGTTTTCCCTAGTGGAGACAGGGATTAATTCCAAATATGTGACACATACATAATAGGATGGGCTACACATGAAAACCTGCACACACACACACACACACACACACACACACACACACACACACACACACACACACACACACACACACACACACACACCTTACCAAAGCTGCCCGTTTCAGTTTCCGCTCCACTAAAGCGTCCCATCTTCCGTCCGTTTCGGTTCCCGCTCGCAAGGATCCCATCTTCCGTCCGTTTCAGTTCCCGCTCACTTGCCAGGGCCCCATCTTCAGTACGGTCCTCCAAGTCATTTCAGCTCCCGCGCGATGATCCTCTAAACTGTTCCCGCTCGCAAACGTCGCGCAATGATGTCAGCACGCCTGTGACTGGGCTTCTTAAAGAAGAACGCCTAAAAAAACAAACTTTTTTTTTTAAATCAAAGGATTAACTTGTCAGCGGATTCCAGGGGGGTGTAAGTGCACCCCCTTGCACCTGCCTGCGGGCGCCCTTGTAAATAATAGTCTAAAATGATCTAGTTTTAAGGTAGACTAATTGGAATAGTGAACTTAATTAATTGCTATTACAATATTTATTAGATTAATGATAGTCACTGTTATGCTTAGTGGGATTGGGAACATGTTCGTGATTAACTCTCAAATGTTCCATTCATTTACATATGTCCTTTGAATTATTTCCTTTTAGTATTAACAAATACATAAAAAAGGATGGAAAAATGTACTGTTGGTCAAGAGAAGTGAAGCTTTCTTCACATTCTATTTGTGTTGCCATAGCAACAGCAAAAAAATTGCTACAGTTTCTAAGGACACTGTGAACCTGCGAAGTGCATTTAGCCTCACAGATAACAAATAATAAGAAAAAGTAATGTTGTTTAGTTATCAAAATGAAAAACAACCTAAGCAAGGTAAAATAAATACATAATAGGACTATTCGTAAATATTTTATGATTTATTCTCAGGATTACATATTCCTGGAAACAAAACTGAAATGTTCCCAAACTGCATGTGCACTTAAATGTAGCTGCTTGATTAAAAAAGTATTACTCAGTTTAACATGCTGATTTCACAAGCTGTCTGGACTCAAAAAGTTACATTTTATATGTTACTTGAAATTGTCAGTCTCTAGAGCACATGAAAAGATACATATTACTTTTTGCAACATGTTATCTTTGCAGTTACCTCACACTGTACAGACTCACTTGGTAACTGATAGCTATTCATTTAAAATATCAGTTTAAATATTAAATGTGCCCTTGAAATGCTATTGACATTTTGACAAAATATAATCTGAACTGTAAAATAAATAACTTGAAAAAAGTGAAGCAATGCATAGATTTCAAAGACAGTTCTTGACACTATAGTAAACGTAAAAATATATATTCACAAGGAAGTATTGAAATGCTTTAGTCTTCCAGTTAAAATAGCTTTCTGTCAACATTTTGTGATATAAGTTTGAAGAGCTAGGAAATTACTATTCTTTGTCCTTATAATGATTCTTAGACAGATGTTAGACTCTGCTTAGTTTAATGAATTGTCACGTGTTTATGAGGAAAAGTGGACTCAATTACTCACACTGGACTACACATTCCTGGAAACTCAACTGAAATGTCCCCAAATTACTTGTTAATTTAAATGAAACTGCCTGATTAATAAGCATAACTTACTTTAACAACCTGAATCAATAAGCTACCTGCTCTATATATGCTACATTATATATGTCACTTGCGTATGACAGGCTCTAGAGCACACGAAAAAATACATATTATTTTTGCAACATGCTATATTTGCACTAACCATACATTCTAAACTAACTCAATTGGCAACTGACAAGTTATTTATTTGAAACATCAATCTAAATATTAATTGTGCCCTTGAAATGTTGCTGTTTTGACAAAACAAAACCTGAGCTGAAAAAGGAATGATTTGAAGAAGTGAAGTATTGTACAGATTTCAAAGACAGCTATTGACACTACAATATAAGCAGAAATGTATACATGCAAGGAAAAAACAAAATGCTTTATACTTTTAGTTAAAATAACTTACTGTTAACTTTTTGCTTTATCAGAAAATATAAAGAGCTAAGAAATTATTTCTAATTTGTCTTTATAATGATTACTAAAGTGATGTTAGTCACTGACTTGTTTAATGGATTGCGAGTCATGTACAAGACGGACTACTGAATGTTATTTCTGTTTACCTGTGTTTGCTGAATTTCTTTTATTAGTACTGATTTAAAACAAGGGAAAGAAAGGGAAGGGAAATCTCTGTTTTTGGTCAAGGTAAGAGTATTCTAACTGCCCCGAGAACTCTTTGCATTTTGATTTAATATCTCTGTAATCTGTACAACTGCACTTATTCTTGTGTGTTATAACTGTATATCTTAGTGCTGACCTCAGTTGTAGTGAAATCCTTTGTCTGGAGGCCTTGTCTGTTTTCTTAGTGGCAGTAGAGGTTTCAGAACTGGTTTCATCCAGCCAAAATGATTCCTGCATCTGTATTGTTTGGTTTCTGTCCTGTGTTTTAAATCAGATATACCTGTTGCTCAGGCTGCTGCAAAGAGATTTGACCTACTGCCAGCTGTGATATTGAGAAAAGGTGTGTTTATTCTCATTTTTGTCTGCATTTTGATTTAATATCTCTGTAATCTGTACAACTGTACTTATTCTTCTTCTTAGGTTCATAGGTTCATAGGTTCATACTAGGCTATCTGCCCTAGGGCATTTATAAGCCTAGCCAGAATGTGTTTGGCTTTCGCCACCCATTTTAAATTAATTTTGCTATGCCCTTTTTTGAGGTTAGTATACTGTGCCTCTGTCTAACAGTGACACAGAAGTGATACCCGGGGTAAACCTACGATCTCCCATCCACTCATCAAGATTCCTCTTGAAGAGAGTCAATGAGGGACTCTGCCTAACCTGGACTGGGATTTTATTCCAGAGTGAAGGGTGCCTCTGGGTTATGAATCTGTCCCTCCAGCATGTCCTATTTATTTCAGTGCTGAGGTTCAAGTCTCTCAAGCGTGTAGCTCGATAGGATTTGGATTTTCTGAGGTGCAGCATGTCCATTAATTCTGGGTTGGACATGGCTTTATACGTCAGGCACAGATCGCCTCTGAACAGGCGGTATGCCACTGAGTAGATCTGGAGTTTCTTTAACCGGGCAGCATATGGCATCTGTTTGAGCCCTTTGATCCTCTTGGTGAGGTACTTTTGGGGTCTTTCCAGTTGCTGCAGGTGTCTGGTAAGGTACATCCCAAAAGGGGCATTGTACTCAATTATGGGCCTGATGAGGGATGAGTAAAGAGGCACAATGACCTCCCCTGATCTAGATGTGAATCCCTTCATGATTAGGTGGGCTATATAAAATGTTTTTCTAACCACTTTGGCCACGTGGTTGTCAAATGAGAGATTGCTATCAACTTGGGTCCCCAGGTCCCTAATTACTTCTTCTGTACTTAATGGATTACCACCTATGTGGTAATTTGTGGGCACTTTGTTTTTGCCAAAGGGATGACTATACACTTTTTGGCGTTTAGCTTGAGGCCATGGCTCTGGCACCAGTTGTCTGTTTCTATGAGGCCCTTTTGGAGGATGCTTGTGTTGGCTGGAGTGTCAATTATGGCGCCCAGTTTACAGTCATCTGCGAACTTGGTCAGCCACAGTCCTTCCGTGTTGGCCTGTACCTCCGAGAAATATATACCGAACAAGAGAGGTCCCAGGACTGAGCCTTGTGGGACACCACTTGTAACTGATTTGAAGTCTGACATGGCTCCAGCAATTCTAACCATGTGGGTTCTGTCCTTGAGCCAGTTTGCAACCCATCTAGTGACATAGGGGTTTATATTTAAGCTGGTGAGCTTATCTATAATGCCCGAGTGGGGTATTGTATCGAAGGCTTTTGTGAGGTCCAGGTAGGCTGTGTGGACCACCTTCCCCTCGTCAATGGCCTTGGTGACCATTTCAAAGAAATCAACCAGGTTTAAGAGGCAGGATCTGCCCTTAACAAAGCCGAACTGGGTAGGATACAGTGTCTGTAGGTCCCCAATATCTTTATTTATGAGGTCCATGATGATCCTTTCCATAGCTTTGCAGACCAAGCTAGTCAGGCTTATGGGGCGATAGTTTCCAGGATCCATTGAGGCACCACCTTTGTGGAGAGGGACCACAGTTGCTGTACACCACTCTTTGGGTACATATCCTGTAGTAAGGCTGAGATTGAACAGTAGTTTTATGTTTGGGTTTAGCTCTTCTTGGAGTTCATGTAGGACGCCGCCTGGGACACCGTCTGGTCCCATTGATGCTGTATTTTTTGCTTTGGAGAGGGCGGCTCTTACCTGAGCATCTGAGATGTCAGGGGGGCATCACTCTGCTGGGATAGATATTTGCCCTTATGGTGGGGAGGGGGGGGGAGTTTGCGCTGAACCTGTCAGCTAGGATGTTGGCAATGTCTGTGGGTTCGGTGTATTTTTTGTCATTTTGGACTAATTCTGAGCATATCTGGGAATTACCACCCAGGTTCCTAACATAACTAAAGAAAGCCTTGTGATTATCCTTAGTGTCCTGTGCAATTTGTCTCTCGAAGCTGGCCTTAGGTTCATAGGTTCATAGGTTCATAGGTTAGTACTAGGCTAACTGCCCTTGTGAGCCATTTTAAGCCTAGCCAATTATCCCCTGTGAGATTCAAACCCTGTACTTTGTGTTTGCAAGGCAAACACCTTAACCATTAGGCCATCCTCCTAACCCCATATATACTGGACCTGACCATCTACCACATGACTACCTTAGACGATTTTATGAGTGCCCGTAGTTTTTTGCTAATACTGATCAGAGATGCCTTCCCTTTTTGGAATTTTGCTCTATCATTTAGTAGCTTCCTCCTTCTATTGTATAGTTTGTTTATGGCTGGGGTCCACCAGACAGGACATCTGCCTTTGGAGGATTGGGTCTTGGTTTTATTTGGGATCGCATGATCCATGCATTCCTGAAGGTGTTCATAGAATGCGTTTATAAAGGATTCTGCGGTCTGGGCCATATTTTCCACAGGCCCGGGGGCTTTGAAGGATTCCACCTCGGTTTTGAGGAGTGTGAAATTTGCTTTAGAGAAGTTTTTCACTGTGGTTTTCTGGGCAGGGGTGGTGTCGGGATGTGAATATCCAGTGAGATTAGTTTATGGTCTGATCTTACCAGTGAGGGATGCACTTCTGGTCTGGAGCATAGAGTCCCCATGTTGGTGATGATCAGGTCCAGTATGTTTTCCCTCTTGTGGGAGTGGTAGCAAGTTGTTCCATAGCATTTGAGTTTATAAATTCTAGGAACCTTTGGGCTAGGGTGTTGGAGCTAGAGTAATGCTCCCAGTCTATGTTTGGGTAGTTGAAGTCGCCCAATATAATGGTGTTTGGAGAGACCTTCATATTTTCCAGTGTTCTCAGGAAGGCCGAGTGGGGTTCCTGGGTTAGGGAGGGTGGTCTGTAGCAGGCTATAAACTGGAAGGCAGTTTTACCCACTGTTAGTTGCACATGGATAGTTTCTGATGCTTCGTGCTGTGCCACCAACCTGGAGGTGTGGGTATCTTTGACGAATATTGATACTCCCCCTCCTTTTGTGGGTCGGTCCAAGTTTTGGGGCTGAAAAGCATGGTATGAGGTATAACCTGGTAGTGCTGGAGTGCTCTTGGGAGCCTTGAACCAGGTTTCTGTTACTGCACAGATATCGATGTTCTCCATGCTAAGGAGAGTTTCGAGTGCGTGCATCTTGAGATTTAGACTTCTGGCATTGAGTAGCATTAATCTTAGTTTCTTATCCCTTGTGATACCTATGGAGGTGGGTTTGTCTTTTGAGCCTTGCCTAAAAAAGGCACTATGGGGTAGGGTAGCAAGAGCCTTTTCCAATATCCGAAGCCCAGGGGTGACAGGTGCAAGCCGTCCCTAGTGAAGCATCATGGCTTGTCAAGCATGTCATCCCAGGCTGACATGCATTGGATCCCCTTTGAATGACACCAATACTTAAGCCAATTGTTGAAATTGATCATCTTGTCTTCATATTGTGGCATCATTCTTGGTGAGGATAAGATGCTACTCAAGGTCAGGGTCATACCGGTCTGGGCTACATGCTCAGAGAGCTCCTCTATGTCTCTTTTCATGTAGTCCAGGGAGGTACGTCTCAGGTCATTCACACCAGCATGGACAATGACTGAGTCATATTTGTACTTGCCTTGGAGTGACCTGAGTGCTTGTGTTATGTGATGCATCCTAGCGTCCGACAGGCAGCTCACCGTGACCTTCTCCTTGTTCAGCCTAGTGAGCGGGACGTCAGTGTGCCTGACAATAGAGTCATCTATTACAAGTGTATCAGGTGTGTTGTTTAGCCTTAAGGGCTGTGACTGTTCGGCACACTGGCTTTGTGAGCTATGTGTTGCACGTGTTTTGTTTTGGGGTAGCGGTTGCTTGGGTGTCTGCTTTGGAGGTCTCTGCTGCTTAGGCAGATTTTTATTTAGAGCCTCCGAGTATGTTTTTGTGTGTTTATGTGTTTAGTTTGCTGTCATGGTAGGTCTATGTGAGATTGGAATTGTAGTGAGTGTGGTTGCCTTCTCCTCCTGACTGGTTACACCAGTACTGAGTTGAGAGAGCTTAGCCTCCAGTTTGGCTATATGGATGCATCTCTCACATGTGTTGGAATTTGTTGGGAGAAGGAGAGGTTTGTCTGTGTACATGAGGCAGTTGTAACATTGCCTCAAGATTCCCAGATTCACCAGCTGGACCAGAGAGAAGATTGACAACTGACCTTTGGACATGCTAGAATAGTATTGGGAATTCCTTTATAATTGAAAAAAAAGGGCCAATGGGGAACAAGGTACTCAAGAGGACTTTGTGAGAGTGTAGTGCTTTTAATTTTTCAGTGCTGACTTATATAATTGCTTTAGTGAGCAAGTGCCTTTAGTGAGCAAGTGCCAGGTAACTTAAATGCAATGTGTTACAGGTAACTTAAATGCAAAAACAACAAACAGTAACTTTCTTTTAAGTGAAACAAGGAAATGATACAGTAAGCAATGCAGATATCACTAGGGATCCACAGAAGCGCTGAAAAGCCGCGTTTTAGGTGGTATTAGCATTTCAGGGAAATAACAAGCAAACAAACAACAAGCATACAAACAGAGCTAGATTCAGCAGGCCTGGATCTAGTCTATGCTACTACAAACAAGGTGTACCAATTTCAGTAAGAAACAGTTGAAATATGCAGGCACTATAAGCCTTTAACCAGAAATTCCCAGCTCAGAAGGGTAGAGTCCAGCCTCTCCTCCCACAAGAGTGCAGACCACGAACCTTCTTAATGTAAAATAACTGGCCTGAAGCCCAAGTGCTTAAACCAGAACTAATACACTTTTTTAATAACAGACACTGAACCCTCAATCAGCAGTTCCCAACTTAGAAGGATGTAAGCTACCTGTCCTGCCACCACAGTGCAGACCACAAACCTTCCTAATGTAAAACAACTGGTCTTAGTTATAGCTGTATATCTTAGTGTTGACCTTAGTTGTAGTGAAATTCTTTGTCTGGAGGCCTTGTTTGTTTTCTTAGTGGCAGTAAGGTTTACAAACTGGTTTCATCCGGCCAAAAGTATTCCTGCATCTGTATTGTTTGGTTTCTGTCCTGTGTTTAAATCAGATATACCTGTTGCTCAGGCTGCTGCAGAGAGATTTGACCTACTGCCAGCTGTGATATTGAGAAAATATAAGTGTTATTCTCAGTTTTTTTGTCTGCATTTTGATTTAATATCTCTGTAATCTGTACAACTGTACTTAATCTTCTTCTTGTATATTATAGCTGTTTATCTTAGTGTTGACCTCAGTTGTAGTGAAATTCTTTGTCTGGAGGCCTTGTCTGTTTTCTTAGTGGCAATAAGGTTTCCAAACTGGTTTCATCCGGCCAAAAGTATTCCTGCATCTGTATTGTTTGCCTTCTGTCCTGTGTTTTAAATCAGATATACCTGTTGCTCAGGCTGCTGCAGAGAGATTTGACCTACCGCCAGCTGTGATATTGAAAAAAGTTAAGTGTTTATTCTCAGTTTTTTGTCTGCATTTTGATTTAATATCTCTGTAATCTGTGCAACTGTACTTCTTCTTCTTCTTCTTTGTTCCCACCCACCATTCCTGTTCTTGTTTTGGTGTTAGTGTTGGTGGCTCTGGAATTGCCCGCCCCTCCTGTAAGTCTGTATTTGAACACTCCTCCTGAGTCCATCTCATTTGGTCACTTGACCGAATACAGTGAGATCATATTCTGAGTCTAGTGTTCACTCTACATAATACAGAGAGAAGATCTGAGAAGGCCAACCCACTTAGGTTCTTCCTCTCTCTCTCCTTGCACTTCACCAAAAAAAAAAAAAAAAAAAATCATCTGCTTTTACTGTATTTGTATTTCCTCCTACTTTATTTTGCTTTTGCCTCTTCTTAAAAGTACTCAGTTTTATTTATTCTGCTGCACTTATTGCTGCTTGGTAGTAGCCTGATTAAATTGTAACTGTTATTCTAAGTCTTTTTGTTTAAGCACTTGGGCTTCATACTGGTTGTTTTACATTAAGAAGGTTTGTGGTCTGTACTGTTGTGGCAGGACAGGTAGCTTACATCCTTCTAAGCTGGGAATTGCTGATTGAAAGCTCAGTGTCTGCTATTCTAAAAGTGTGTTAGTTCTGGTTTAAGCACTTGGGCTTCAGGCCAGTTATTCTACATTAAGAAGGTTTGTGGTCTGCACTCTTGTGGGAGGAGAGGCTGGATTCTGTCCTTCTGAGCTGGGAATTTCTGGTCACAGGCTTATTGTGCCTGCTTATTCAAACTGTTTCTTTCTAAAATTGGTGTGCCTTGTTGCTGTAGCTTTAGTTATAGCTGTATATCTTAGTGTTGACCTTAGTTGTAGTGAAATTCTTTGTCTGGAGGCCTTGTTTGTTTTCTTAGTGGCAGTAAGGTTTACAAACTGGTTTCATCCGGCCAAAAGTATTCCTGCATCTGTATTGTTTGGTTTCTGTCCTGTGTTTAAATCAGATATACCTGTTGCTCAGGCTGCTGCAGAGAGATTTGACCTACTGCCAGCTGTGATATTGAGAAAATATAAGTGTTATTCTCAGTTTTTTTGTCTGCATTTTGATTTAATATCTCTGTAATCTGTACAACTGTACTTAATCTTCTTCTTGTATATTATAGCTGTTTATCTTAGTGTTGACCTCAGTTGTAGTGAAATTCTTTGTCTGGAGGCCTTGTCTGTTTTCTTAGTGGCAATAAGGTTTCCAAACTGGTTTCATCCGGCCAAAAGTATTCCTGCATCTGTATTGTTTGCCTTCTGTCCTGTGTTTTAAATCAGATATACCTGTTGCTCAGGCTGCTGCAGAGAGATTTGACCTACCGCCAGCTGTGATATTGAAAAAAGTTAAGTGTTTATTCTCAGTTTTTTGTCTGCATTTTGATTTAATATCTCTGTAATCTGTGCAACTGTACTTCTTCTTCTTCTTCTTTGTTCCCACCCACCATTCCTGTTCTTGTTTTGGTGTTAGTGTTGGTGGCTCTGGAATTGCCCGCCCCTCCTGTAAGTCTGTATTTGAACACTCCTCCTGAGTCCATCTCATTTGGTCACTTGACCGAATACAGTGAGATCATATTCTGAGTCTAGTGTTCACTCTACATAATACAGAGAGAAGATCTGAGAAGGCCAACCCACTTAGGTTCTTCCTCTCTCTCTCCTTGCACTTCACCAAAAAAAAAAAAAAAAAATCATCTGCTTTTACTGTATTTGTATTTCCTCCTACTTTATTTTGCTTTTGCCTCTTCTTAAAAGTACTCAGTTTTATTTATTCTGCTGCACTTATTGCTGCTTGGTAGTAGCCTGATTAAATTGTAACTGTTATTCTAAGTCTTTTTGTTTAAGCACTTGGGCTTCATACTGGTTGTTTTACATTAAGAAGGTTTGTGGTCTGTACTGTTGTGGCAGGACAGGTAGCTTACATCCTTCTAAGCTGGGAATTGCTGATTGAAAGCTCA
This sequence comes from Protopterus annectens, assembly GCF_019279795.1. Taxonomy (NCBI): domain Eukaryota; kingdom Metazoa; phylum Chordata; order Ceratodontiformes; family Protopteridae; genus Protopterus; species Protopterus annectens. The sequence goes on along the minus strand of NC_056731.1, from coordinate 335,819,431 downwards.
GTGTCTGCTATTCTAAAAGTGTGTTAGTTCTGGTTTAAGCACTTGGGCTTCAGGCCAGTTATTCTACATTAAGAAGGTTTGTGGTCTGCACTCTTGTGGGAGGAGAGGCTGGATTCTGTCCTTCTGAGCTGGGAATTTCTGGTCACAGGCTTATTGTGCCTGCTTATTCAAACTGTTTCTTTCTAAAATTGGTGCGCCTTGTTGCTGTAGCATAGGACCAGATTCAGGCCTGCTGAATCTAGCTTTGTTTGTATAACTTGAGCACTGATCCAGGCCATCTTTTTTTGGAGAAGGTTCCCCTGCACCCTAGTAGCAGGAGTGTGCAGTTAGAACTTGTCTGATTGAAGACTGCTGGAACAGGGCTCAGTTTTGAGTTTTTTCTGGTTAATTGGGTAACTTGTTTAAATCAGATTGCTCGTTTTCTATTGTTTTATATATATATATATATATATATATATATATATATATATATATATATATATATAAAGAATTGCACTTTATTCATCTGATTTTACTGTATTTGTGTTTCTTCCTACTTTATTACTAAGGGTATTGACTACAACTCTGAACTAAGATATATAACAATAAGCATCTTTTTACATGCATTTAAAGTGTTTTTTTTTATTGTATCTGCTTTATTTTCTGAAATATATATATATATATATATATATATATATATATATATATATATACTTGTTTCCCGCCTTTCTAAGCTAGTATAGTCCAGTTTTCAGGTTAGTGCTGAATTCAGGGCTGTGTTTTCTCATACCTTACTTGCATAGAAGGAAGTTTCTCTGTTTACCTGTGAGAGAGGGGAGCTTTGAGCAGCCTATCTATCCCTGGAGGAGTAGTTTCAGTCCAGAAAGTAGTAGTTTATTGGCCGTTTTGGGCTAATTTCTAACTCTTTCATTTCCCTGCTATAAAAACTGCATTTGCCTGGTTTTGCACACCAGGCAGCACTGGTTAGCTAGGGTATATGTATATATTCCCAGCTCCACAAAGTGTCCTCTTCAATTTTTCCTTTGGAACTAGACAAACTTTCAACTTAAGCACTCAAGCCATTCATTTCTCAGCCGGCACTTGCTCAAAACTCATAGCAAGCATTTATAAACCCTAGCACTACAGAAGGACAAGGCTCTCTGTTCGACCTTACCAGCCATTCAGTAAAACAGTTTACTGTACCTATACAGGCATGTCCAAAGGGCAGTTTCAGGTGTACTCTCCAGTCCAACTGGTGAATCTGGGCATTATGAGGCAATGTTACAACTGCCTCATGTACACAGACAACCCTCTCCTCCTACCACCAAACACTAATACATGCAAGAGATGCAATTATATGGCTAAACTTGAGGCTAAGATCTCTCAATCCAAGACTGGATCAGACAGTCAAGAGGAGAAGGGAACTACTGGCATCACATCACCAGTCTCACATAGACCCATTAAACCAGCACCGGCAAAAAACAAGCGTAATTACACAAAAACATATTCGGAGGCTCTAAATAAAAATCTGCAAAAGCAACAGAGCCCTCCAAAGCAGACATCCAAGCAACCTCCACCCCCAACACAAACCATGAAACACATACTTCACAAAACCAGTGTGCCATGCAATCACAGCCCTCAAGGCAAAATAACATACTCAACATGCTAGTAATAGGTGACTCTATAGTCAGGCACGCTGACATCCCAATCACTAGGCTGAATAAAGAGAAGGTAACTGTTAGCTGTCTGTTGGGTGCCAGGATCCGCCACATAACGCAAGCACTCAGGTCACTCCAGAACAAGTACAAATATGACTCTGTCATTGTCCATGTTGGTGTGAATGACCTGAACCGTACCCCCCTGGACTACATGAAAAGAGACATAGAAGAGCTCTCTGATCATGTAGCCCAGGCTGGAATGACCCTGACCCTGAGCAGCATCCTTGCCCAACATTTCCTAGAATTTATAAACTCAAATGCCCTGGAACAAATGGTCAACACTCCCACCAGAGGTGACAACATATTGGACCTGGTCATCGCCAACATGGGCGACCGGTGTTCCACACCATAGGTTAACCCCTCGCTGGTTATATCTGACCATAAACAAATCACTTTGGATATCCACATTCCGCCCCCACCCCCGGACAAGGAAACCACCATGAAAAACTTTTCAAAAGCAAACTTCGTGTTACTTAAGATGGAGGTGGAAAGTTTCAAAGCCCCCATGCTAAATGATAATGCTGTCCAAACTGCTAAATCCTTTACTAATGCATTCTACAGGCACCTACAAGAATGCACGGATCATGCTATCCCAAGAAAAACCAAGACTCACTCCTCCAAGAAAAGGAAATCAGTCTGGCGGACCCCTGCCATAAACAAGCTACACAATAGAAGGAGGAAACTAGTACAGAAAAGAGTAACATCCCAAGAAGGGAAGACATCCCTCATCAGTATCAGCAAGAAACTACAATCCCTCATAAAATTGTCCAAGGTGGGCTTTGAAAGAAAACTTGCCAAGGACTCCAAAGATAACCACAAGGCATTCTTTAGCTATGTCAAGAATCTATGTGGCAATGCTCAGATCTGCTCAGAGTTAGTGCAAAAAGCCACAAAATACACTGAAACAACTGATATTGCCAACATCCTGGCAGACAGGTTCACTGCAAACTTCAATCCCCTCTCACCCCCAAAAGGGCCCATAACCATACCAGAAGAATGTAAAACCCCTGAAATCACAGACACTCAGGTTAAAATAGCCCTCTTCAAAACCCAAAACACAGCATCAATGGGCCCGGACGGTGTATCAGGCTGCATCCTACATGATCTCAAAGATGAACTAACCCCTCACCTAAACACACTGTTCAAACTCCGCCTCTCCACAGGCTACATACCCATAGAGTGGTGCACAACAATGGTTATTCTGCTCCACAAATGTGGAGCCACAACAGACCCGGGAACTATCACCCAATAAGCCTGACTAGCTTGGTCTGCAAGGCTATGGAGTGCATCATCATGGAACTCATTAACAGAAACATTGGGAACCACCAAACTCTGGACCCTACCCAGTTCGGCTTTGTTAAGGGCAGATCATGCCTCCTAAACCTGGTGGACTTCTTTGAGACAGTTACCAAGCCTATAGATGAGGGAAAGATGGCACACAATGCCTACCTAGACCTCGCAAAGGCCTTCAACACCATTCCCCATTCTGGTACCATAGACAAGCTCACCAGCCTGAACATAAACCCCTATGTCACAAGATGGGTTGCCAATTGACTCACGGACAGAACCCACATGGTAAGAGTTGCGGGTGCTAGGTCTGACCCTAAACCGGTTACAAGTGGCATTCTCCAGGGCTCGGTCCTAGGACCCCTCCTGTTCGGCATATACTTCTCAGAGGTACAGACAAGCACAGGAGGACTATGGATGACCAAGTTCGCAGATGACCTCAAACTAGGGGCTATAATTGACTCACCAGCTGAGACAGTCATCCTCCAAAAGAGTCTCACTGAGACGGATACCTGGTGTCAAAATCATGGCCTCAAGCTAAATTCCAAAAAGTGCATAGTTATTCCCTTTGGAAATAACAAAGTATCCACAAACTACCACATAGGTGGTAGTCCCCTAAATACAGAAAATATAATAAAGGATTTGGGGACTCAAGTAGATAGTAATCTCTCCTTTGATAGTCACATTGCCAAAGTGGTTAGAAAATCCTTCTATGTGGCCCTCCTAATCACAAAAGGGTTTGCATCCAAATCAGAAGAGGTCATTGTGCCCCTCTACTCATCACTCATTAGACCCATCATAGAGTACAACGTCCCATTTGGGATGTACCTTACAAGACACCTGCAACAGCTGGAAAGACTACAGAAGTACCTCACCAAGAGGATCACTGGCCTCAAACAGATGCCCTATGCACCTCGACTGAAGAAACTCCAGCTGTACTCGGTTCCATACTGCCTGCTCAGAGGTGATCCCTGTCTGACATACAAGGCCATGTCCAACCCAGAATTGATGGACATGCTCCACCTAAAGATAACCTTATCCCCTGGAGCCACACGCTCTAGGGATCTTAACCTCAGCACAACAATAAATAGGACATGCTGGAGGGATAGATTCCTGTCCCAGAGACTTCCCATGCTTTGGAACAAGATTCCAATCTACATTAGGCAGAGCTCCTTGCTAGCACTCTTCAACAGAAACCTTGACGAGTGGATGGGAAACCGAAAGTTTACCCCTGGGATCATTTCAGTGGCTCTGCTGGACAGAGGCACAGGGAACTAATCTAAGGGGGCGGCAAAAGCCAACACATTCTGGCTAGGCTTATAAATGCCTTTGGGCAGATAGCCTAGTACCTACCTATGAACCTATGCTCTAAATACTATTTGATTAATACTTACCTAAGGTAAGTCTTGATTACCATATAGGTACCTTCACATTCATTCTAGACCTGATGTAATTACCCATTCTGGAAGCAGGAGGTGCCTTATGCAGGATGGGAATTGTCAGGGTGATCATAGTTCATTCTGCTTTGTAAATATATAAATATGTAAAAGCACTGCACACTAGAATGTAGGGAGCCTCTACACAGAATCAGGATACCACTAATAAGCCATGTCTTTTCATAAGTATAAGTTGAAGTTGGTGAGCTGAAGAGTGGGAAAGTAAAGGAAGACAGTACTCCTACAGTAAATTCATATTTCATTGGTAATCACTCATTGTCTCCTGTAGAGTCCTTTTAGTCAAATTATTTTAGTAATAATCTATTTGTTGTTGGTTTATTTAGTGTATGCTCCTCTGTTGCATCTAATTTATCCAAAATGACATATCTGACATATTTGGGATCTCTTAAGGGTAACTAAATACTGGATGTTTTCTAAGTCAACTTAATAATTGTTTACACTACTAACATTCCATCCTGATATATAAAATACTATAGAACAATAATAGAATAATATAGAATTTCATATCTCTTTTAAGAAAATCCTCCATATAATAATTTAACATATGGAGCTCAGTTGATATTGTTGATTAAAGGTATGAGTGATAATCCAATAGATCTACCTTTATCTATTGGATTAGGAATGACTTTCATTCCATGTTTAATGGTAAATTCATATTTACTTGTATTTGATACTTTAGAATTAATGTTTTATAGAAGTACGTTTCTAAAGCCTGACCAGAATTTTACCCTACTTGTATTTAAAGAAGAAAGAACATTAAATTACACTCCCAAGTTTACACACATAAAAGTAACATTCAATGTTATCAAAGAATGTGTTATAACTACTATAATCAAAATAAAAAAAGAAGTAAAAAGTTTCTTCCAACAATAACTTGAAATGGATTTAACATTCTTATCATTAAATACTAATGGCTTAAATAATGCAAATAAAAGATCAAACTTACTAAAATATTTAAATCTAAATAAGGCACAAGTAGTATTTCCCCAGGAAATGCATTTTAAGACTAATGATAACTTTATTTGGAACCCAAGGGACTATACAGTCTTATCTCAATCCTCCTATAGAACAAAGACAAAAGGAGTATCAATTCTCTGGAAGAAAAACATAATCACTCCAAAAGTTATTTATAAATATGAAGACAAAGAAGGTCTACTAGCATTTGTTATAATTAAATTTAAACACACAACACAAGCACACCAAAGAAACAGCAATCCACACACATACACCCAAAATCTTGCAGCTAACCCTACACTAAACTGTACAAACACCACTAACTATCCACTTACCTTAACCCAAACCCTAACCCTAAGGCCCGTCACTATCGCACACTCACCTCACCTGCACCCTAACCCTAACTCACCTAACCCGCCCTAACCCTCACATCCACACAATCGCACACATACCTCACCTGCACCCTAACTCTAACTCCCCTAACCCGCCCTAACCCTCACATCCACACAATTGCACACATACCTCACCCATGCCCTAACCCTAACTCACCTAACCCGCCCTATCCCTCACGTCCACACAATCGCACACACATACCTAACCCACGCCCTAACCCTAACTAACCTAACCCGCTCCCAATCGCACACTTACCTAAACCCAACCAGTAACTTTTCACCACAGCTCTGAAAATAGCGAAATGACAGAGACGGACAACCGAATTCTTTCCCTAGGAAAAAGTTTGGTTATCTGTCATTTCGCTATTTTCAGCATTCGCTGAATAGGGGTCGATATTAGAACATTAGAAATTATGAAATTTCGATGTTCTAATATAGACCCAAATAAATTAAATGTTTTAGATATAGATTTGATAAAAACTGCTTACAATATTCCAACACAGGACTGGTTAACCTTATTAAGCATTCTAATTTACACTCAAGATTTATGCAGATTAATTAATAATTCCTCATTTAAAAATATTACAAATCTAATAAGTTTTCTGTATGAATTTATATATAATAGTTGTGAAAAGAAAAAAATCCATTTCAAATCTATATAAAGAGTTAATACTGGCAGTTCTTAACAAAAGGTCAGTCATTGCAGTCAACAGAAGAAATTAAAACTAACATCTTACTATCAGTTAATTATACCTCTAACACACAGTACTGGAAAATATTTAATTGGAAATACTAACATAGAGCATTTTTAACACCAGATAGAATTAAAAAAGATCAGTACTACTACAAATGTTTTTTGTTGGAGGTGTGAAAAGTCAAATAAAGCAGACTGGATTCATATTTTTTTTATGAATGTAATAAAATTAAATCATATTGGAATGGAGTCAATCATATTTTTACAAGCTTTATTTAATGAATCCTTTACCTCAACTAAAGTATTGATTATACTAAATGTAAATGAAGGCCCCCATCTGAATAAGACAAATATTTATTTGTTATGGACAATACTTGCTATATCTAGGAAATGCGTAACCAGAAGGTGGAATTCAAATACACCCCGACCTTCGAAGAATTACTGCATCGATGGAAATAAAAATCAAAGAACTACAAATCTATCCCAGGCCATTGGTAAATAATCCTTGGAAGAAAGTTACATCTTTGTTGGACACTTTGCAATAATCAGTATTGTATCTCTGATAACTGATCTGTTAATTCTATATTTAATAACATATAGTGTATATAATTGAAAGTCAGGCTATTGTAAATATTGTATATAGTTGTTTAAAATGGTATTTAAAAATATTATGTAAATGTTATTTTAGTTGAAAATAAAAAAAATATTTGGGGGAAAAAAATCCCAATATAATACTAGATGAGAGATATTGTCTATGCCCAGGGTTTTTTCTAACAAGGAATACCCATATCCAGGAGAAAAGCTGAGGCAATATCTGGCACAAATTTATGGTTTCCTATCCAGTCATCCAGGTTGTGCTTAAAAAGGGTCATGGAGGTGCTTCGCTTGATATGGATTGGAAGCCTATTCCAGAGGAGTGGTAAACTCTGAGAGATGTATCTGTCTCTCCAGCAGGTCCTGTTTATGTCACAGTCTAGACTGAGGTCCCTGGAACAGGTGGACTCTAGTCCCATTTAACTTACAGATCTGCAGTATTTCCATTAGATTTGGGTCAGAGATAACCCTGTAAACCAGACATAAGTAACCTCTAAGTAGTCAATACACTACTGAGTACAGTGACCTTGACTTCACTCTGCCCATATAAGACATGCGCTGGAGACCCTGACTTTTCCTAGTTAGAAATCTCTGAGGGCTCTTGAGTTGCTGCAGGTGTCTGGTATGGTACATACCAAAGGGAGCATTATATTCAACAACAGGCCTGAAGAAGGATTAGTACTGGGGGTTATAACCTTTTTTTGCTCTTCAAGCAATGGCTTTGCTAATCAGGTAAGTGATGTCAAATGCCTTCCTCACCACAGTAGATACATGGTGGTCAAAAATGAGGTCACAGTCAACTGGTGTCCCCAGGTCTCTGACTACTGAATTGGTACTTAGGGTATTATAGTTTATTTTATAATCAGTAGGGACATTGTTTTTACCAAAGGGAATGATGATGGATTTTTTAGCATTTAGTTTAAGACCATGGCTTTGGCACCAGTCATTGGTCTGTGTAAGCCCCTTTTGAACTATACTGATAGCACCAGGGGATTCAGTGATAGCACCTAATTTGCAGTCATCCACAAACTTGGTTAGCCACAGTCCCTCGATTTTGGCCTGGACTTCTGAGAGGTATATGTCAAACAAGAGAGGGCCCAACACTGACCCTTGTTGGCCCCCACTGGTGACAAGTCTTATGGTAGAAGTAAAGTCTCCCACTTTGACTAAGTGTTGTAGATCTGTGAGCCAGTTTGCAACCCACCTGACAACATAGAGCTTGATATTCAACTGGGTTAGTTTGTCAATAATGCCTGAATGTGGGATATTGTTGAAAGCCTTTGCCAAGTCAAGATAGGCTGTGTCCATGACTTTGCCCTTGTCTATGGCTCTGGTCCTGTTATCAAAGAGGTCCACCAGGTTTAGCAGGCATGACCTGCCCTTAACAAAACCAAACTGGGATTAATCCAGGGTTTGGAAGTCACCTAAATCCTTATTTATTAGGTCCATGATGATTCATTCCATTGCCTTACAGATGAGGCTGGTAAAACTTAAGGGTCTATAGCTACCTGGGTCTGTTCCCAAGCCACCCTTGTGGAGGGAGATAACAGTTTTCCATTCAGTGGGAACAGAGCCATTACTCAGGCTTTGGTTGAATAGAGTGCCAAGTGGAGTAGTTAAGTTTTGTTTTAGAATATTAAGAACACAGCACAGAATGCCATTTGGTCCCATGGAGGCTGTATTTTTAGCCTTGGAAAGAGCAATGGTGACTTGCTCTTTGGATACGCAGGGGCTAGGAGGAGATGATGAAGACATGAACTGTGGCATGCTTGGGGGGATGGGGAGTGAAATTTTCAACAAACCTCTCTGCTAGCAGGTTTGCAATTTCTGCAGGGTCAATGTGTGTGATGACATCCACAATTAGTTCAGCACTCATCTGAGTCCTACCTTTCAGGTTTTGGGTGTAGCTGAAGAAAGCCTTAGAGTTATCCTTGGCTATGGTTGCTAAATATTTCTCATAGTTACTCTTTGAAGATTTATGTGGAGAACACAGAACAGAGGCTATTACTTTGGGATATATCTGCACAGAGGATTATGGAACTTGAGAAGGTATGCTTGTATTTTGTCAGCTACAAACTGCATATGCTGGAATATAATTAAGAAAAATCTGAAGAAAAGGCATTTACACTTTTGTCTGTATACATTAATTAGAAGTGTACTGATGCCATGGATATGTTTGTCAAGGCGTTTCACTGGTATACATGATTGGCAATACCTTAAAATGGAATGCTCTGTTAAAAATCTGTAGACACGTTTCAGGGACAGCTCATTTGATAGCACTTTTAGCATTTCAAAGATGGTTTGTTAGCAAAAAGTGTAATTTGCTTGTTCTGTTTTTGGCAGGGAGCAAAGCTACATTTCTGTTATGGCAAAAACAAGGATATGTCCACTGCGAATACACCAATATGTGCCCAAAACGAGGATTCAAAACATAAATCCAAACGTAATTCCAAACAACCACCAACAACTGTGCGAATGCAAAATACACTAAGTTTATTCCATAACTGGCATGAACAACACGAAGATACGAAAATGCAGATAAAACAAATTAGAGTTAAGCGCTTTCACCCATTAACACAGGGTTTCATCAGAACTCACTAACCAACTACTCACAGACACTTAAATGACTTTTTGGCGCCAATATACTTTGAAAATCTTAAAGACATATCGCAGCAGTATCCCTTAAAACGTATACATGCAAGTGTATCAAACTGCATGATATAAATATAACGTATAAATGTATATTTGTACTAAATATAATGTACAATAAGAATATACATTTGGATTACTGTTAAAATACAAATAAATTAATATAATAAAATAAAATAAAATACGTCATCTCTACAATTATCCCTACCAAATACATGTTGCTACCTATATGCGATTGCGTAAATAATACAGAAAAATAGATGTTCATATTTAACAGTTATATCTTGTTCATTCCTATGGTACTATTAAATGTTTAAATAAATCCACTATCATTTTGTATATAGATTAATAAATCAATAAATAAATAAATAAGTAAGTACTGTTCTTCCAGATATAAAGTGACATAATTGACTACAATACACACACTTGGCATAAATCTGATGATGTTACATAAGTACAGGGAGCCTGTACGTACATGTAACTGTATAAAAGAAATATTAAATATTAATATAAATATATATGAATATAAATATATATGAATTATTAATTTCAAAAAATTAATATTATTAAATGAATAAAATATCCTCATTAACAATTATGTTAAAAATCTATTACTTCATACATGTAAAAAATAAATAAAATATTCTTTTGAAAAATTTTTTCTTTAAAAAAGTTTTTATAAAAGTTTTTTTTAAAAAACAAATTATCCATAAATAAATCTTTGTTTAAAATGAACTGTTATGTTCATTTAAAATCAGTGTGATCTCATTATAATCTGTATCAGTGTGATCTGGGGACCGTGACTTAAAATAAACATAGTATTGTGATTAACAGAACTTGGAATATAATAAAGGTTTGATTGATATGTGGTCATTCAAACCTGGGGGAGTGGTGGCATCCAAATATATTTGCCACCATACTTCTTTATAGCTTAACAAACTTTTTATATCTCCTCCCAAGGGGCTAGGTTTTAATACTTCTAAAATAATAAATTTAAAGTTGTGATCTTCTCCTTCATTAAAAATGTGTTTATATAAAGCATTGTTCATGTCTTTAGTTTTAATACTCTAAGTATGGTCATAAATTCTTTTTCTTAAATTCCTCTTGGTCTTACCTACGTAAAAACTAAAACATTTTTGACATGTACTTAAATATATGACCTATTTACTATTACAGTTACCTGGTTTGCTGTAAACACAACTTTTTAATTCATTATTTAACTTAATAATAAGTTTGTCTGACATATATTTACATTGTCTACATGACCCACATTTTAAACTTGTATTTGTCTCTTTATTTTTGTCTGTCTTTCTTTCTTTCTTGTATTCCACCATATTTTTTATATTGCTACCCATCTTAAAAATAAAATTGGGTTTTGTACCTATTAATTTTGTGATTTGAACATCATTAAATATTAGATGCCATGAGTCACTTATAATGTGTTTAATGTAACTAGCTGCCATATTATACTGAATCACGCATGATTTTTTGTATCTGTTACTGGAAATCAAACCTGTTTCTCCCATTTTTAAATCTGTATCAGTCAGTTGTCCTCCAAAACTATTACTTAACACAGGTTGATATCTAGTTTCCCTGAATTCCAAAATGTATGTAATAGTAGAAACCATCATATGATTGGGATAACCTCTTTGTGAGAACATTTTTTTATATATTCTAATTCCTTTCTTAAATCATTGTCATTAGATGTCATGCGTGCTGAACGTATACATTGACCCTTGAAAATATTGTTTTGTAAAATGTCTGGGTGGCAGCTGTTATAATGAAGATAGCTGTTGGAAAAAGTGTCTTTTCTATAAATAGACGAAGAAACTTGTTGTGCCTCATATTTTATTAATGTGTCTAAGTATGGTACACCTGTATTATTGTAGGAGTGTGTAAATTTCAAATAGTTACTACTTGAATTTAAAAAATGGATAAATGTATCCAATAAAGTCTCATCTGCTCCCCACAATATATAAATATCATCTAAAAACCTTGAGTAATACTTAACGTGTTTAAAAAATTCACATGTGAATAAAATATTGTTTTCCCAATTCAGCATGACCAAATTTGCATATATAGGGACACAAGCAGCACCCATAGCGACACCTCTAATCTGTTTAAAGAGTTCTCCTTCAAAATATATATAATTGTTATCGAGAACTATGGACATCATTTCCTGTAGTAAACATATTTTATTCCAATCCATACTAGTGTGTTTTCTTATACTATTACTAATGGCTATGAGTTCTTCATCTTTCGGAATACAAGAAAACAAATCTATCACGTCAATGGTTAAGAATATAATGTTGTCTAAATTAATATTTTTTGGAAAATTCATTAAAAATATCCATAAATCTTTGACCATGTGAGACACATTCTCATAAATAAATTTCAATTTTGAGTCAATATATCTTCCTATTGGGAATGTTTTTGAATGACTGCCTGACACTATTGGTCTAAAAGGGGGGTCAGAGGTATCCTTATGTATCTTAGGGATACCTACAAAAGTAGCCAGTTGTGGGAATTCTACCCTCAAGAATTCATATTCTTCTCTAGTAATTCTTGCTTCAATATAATATTCTTCTATATATGAATCTATTCTACAATAAGCTATATTAAGTTCATTGATAGAAATGGTAATGTAATTTCCAGAATGGTGTAGTATATCATACATTTTCATAATGTACTGAAAATTGTCATATAAGACTATACCACCCCCTTTGTCAGGCTTCATTACTCTTATGTTCTTGTCATTAATAATAATGTTTAGCAAATTACTGTCCTCTGTACTCAAATTGCTGTATTTAGTCATTTCTTTCAATTTCTTATATTCATAATAAATTTTCCTTGATGTAATTTTATCATATAAGTCCACTTTCAGATGAGGAGGTGGATTGAACATAATTGTTTTTTTTTAAAAAAGAAATTTCATCATCATCACGTGATCTTATTTTATTTTCATTACTCTGTGTATTATTAAAAAATAGATCTAAATTGATTTTTCTAACATATTTTTTAAAATCAATAATAGTATGTACCAAATTAAATTTAGGGTTAGGTATAAATTTCATCCCCTTGCTAAATAAATTAAAATATTCCTTTCCAATAACACTATCTGTGTAATTAAATATGTTAAAATTGTCAAGTGTGTGTATGTTGCCTTCTACTTTAATAGCTTTGTTCTCGTAGCTATCGTCTCTATTTAACACCAAGTCCTGATTGGTGTTCAATACTGTAAATTCATTGTGTCTCTTACAAAACCCTGATTGCGATTCCGAGACGGTTGTATTGATTGTTTCCCTTCTCTCTGAAAATCCTTCCTATTAATGTATCCATTATTATGTTTGTATATTGTGTTATTTCCCCCTTGCCCAAATTCTCTATTTGCTTCTTCACGTAATTGTGTTTTACGGTCTATATACTCATAGTTGTTGCTACTACCCCTATTGCTTGGCCATATATAAGCTTTATTAGTGTTATAATGTTCACTGTCCCTTTTCAATTTGTTGGTTTTGCGTTTATTGGTGTTACTAATGTGTTTGTTTGCTTCATTAAATTGCTTGTTATATAAGTGTTCCCATTGAGGGAATACTAAATCATTTAATATGTTGTTATTCAATGTCTCTGCTTCTAATATATATTTGCTCAGTTTTTCGTCGTTATATTTCATTAGTAACTCCATGAATTTAAATCCACAACTATTAAAAAAATTATTAAATTCCTTTTTTAAATTTTCTGAATATTCAAAACCTAAAGGTAACTTAAAAAATCTCAGACCTTTAGGAACCATTTTCAAACCCATATTTTTTGACAGATAAACATTATCCACTCTCAAGTCATTAATATTTTTTAGTTTTTTACCAAGCTTATAAATCAATGTCTTTAAATTATCATTGTCATAATTTTCTGACATAAAATCATTGTCATTAACATTCGCATCATTCATATTATAATTAAACTGTAAAAAATTGTTAAATCTATTTGCATTGTCAGTTCCATTCTTTTGTTCAGTTGTCATTTCTGAACCATTAACCATATTATCAGTACCTTTACTGTGAATGGATTGACCAGTAGCTGTAGAGTATGTTTTGGTAGGAATAGTTCTTTTTGGTTTCGTTCCTATTCTAGTGACCTCATCATTGATGTCATATAGGGAAAAGTCAAAGATGAAATTAGAAAGGTTGATTTTGCTGCAATTCTGTGAATCATTTATATCCAAAGCGTTCATGTTTTTAACCATTTGTCCATTAGGAATGTCCAAGCTGTCTGAAGAAACATTGACAGCCTGTTCATCCATTCTTGATGTTTCTTGATAAATAGCATTATCTTTGTCAATAATTTGTTTGGAAACTGATCTCACATTTCCAATGGGAGAATTAAAGGTATCCAAACTATCCATATTAGTGTAGACACGCTGAGGTCATATTTCTGTTGTCTTACTTTGAATGGCTGCAGCCGTTTTATCGGAAGCCTGCGCTGCTACTTCACTTTGTAATAACTGCTTCATTAAAAATGTGAGATGTTTCAGTTCATCCTTTAATCCAGAAATCTCGTCCTGTATTTTGACCATCTCCTCAGTGTTCGCAAGCTGTGGTTGAAATAATGTCTCATTAGTAGGTGATGCACCGGTGTGTTCCATTGCAGCCAAAGTCGCAACTTAAAAACACGCAAAACAAATAACTACGTAAATGTCCACTGTGAAGACCCCAATAAGCTTGGTAAAAAACTAAAAAATATTAATGACTTGAGAGTGGATAATGTTTATCTGTCAAAAAATATGGATTTGAAAATGGTTCCTAAAGGTCTGAGATTTTTTTAAGTTACCTTTAGGTTTTGAATATTCAGAAAATTTAAAAAAAGAATTTAATAATTTTTTTGATAGTTGTGGATTTAAATTCATGGAGTTACTAATGAAATATAATGACGAAAAACTGAGCAAATATATATTAGAAGCAGAGACATTGAATAACAACATATTAAATGATTTAGTATTCCCTCAATGGGAACACTTATATAACAAGCAATTTAATGAAGCAAACAAACACATTAGTAACACCAATAAATGCAAAACCAACAAATTGAAAAGGGACAGTGAACATTATAACACTAATAAAGCTTATATATGGCCAAGCAATAGGGGTAGTAGCAACAACTATCTGTATATAGACCGTAAAACACAATTACGTGAAGAAGCAAATAGAGAATTTGGGCAAGGGGGAAATACCACAATATACAAACATAATAATGGATACATTAATAGGAAGGATTTTCAGAGAGAAGGGAAACAATCAATACAACCATCTCGGAATCGCAATCAGGGCTTTGTAAGAGACACAATGAATTTACAGTATTGAACACCAATCAGGACTTGGTGTTAAATAGAGACGATAGCTACGAGAACAAAGCTATTAAAGTAGAAGGCAACATACACACACTTGACAATTTTAACATATTTAATTACACAGATAGTGTTATTGGAAAGGAATATTTTAATTTATTTAGCAAGGGGATGAAATTTATACCTAACCCTAAATTTAATTTGGTACATACTATTATTGATTTAAAAAAATATGTTAGACAAATCAATTTAGATCTATTTTTAATAATACACAGAGTAATGAAAATAAAATAAGATCACATGATGATGATGATGAAATTTCTTTTTTAAAAAAAAACAAGTATGTTCAATCCGCCTCCTCATCCGAAAGTGGACTTATATGATAAAATTACAGCAAGGAAAATTTATTATGAATATAAGAAATTGAAAGAAATGACTAAATACAGCAATTTGAGTACAGAGGACAGTAATTTGCTAAACATTATTATTAATGACAAGAACATAAGAGTAATGAAGCCTGACAAAGGGGGTGGTATAGTCTTATATGACAATTTTCGGTACATTATGAAAATGTATGATATACTACAACATTCTGGAAATTACAATACCATTTCTATCAATGAACTTAATATAGCTTATTGTAGAATAGATTCATATATAGAAGAATATTATATTGAAGCAAGAATTACTAGAGAAGAATATGAATTCTTGAGGGTAGAATTCCCACAACTGGCTACTTTTGTAGGTATCCCTAAGATACATAAGGATACCTCTGACCCCCCTTTTAGACCAATAGTGTCAGGCAGTCATTCAAAAACCTTCCCAATAGGAAGATATATTGACTCAAAATTGAAATTTATTTATGAGAATGTGTCTCACATGGTCAAAGATTCATGGATATTTTTAATGAATTTTCCAAAAAATATTAATTTAGACAACATTATATTCTTAACCATTGATGATAGATTTGTTTTCTTGTATTCGAAGATGAAGGACTCATAGCCTTTAGTAATAGTATAAGAAAACACACTAGTATGGATTGGAATAAAATATGTTTACTACAGGAAATGATGTCCATAGTTCTCGATAACAATTATATATATTTTGAAGGAGAACTCTTTAAACAGATTAGAGGTGTCACTATGGGTGCTGCTTGTGCCCCTATATATGCAAATTTGGTCATGCTGAATTGGGAAGACAATATTTTATTCACATGTGAATTTTTTAAACACGTTAAGTATTACTCAAGATTTTTAGACGATATTTATATATTGTGGGGAGCAGATGAGACTTTATTGGATACATTTATCCATTTTTTAAATTCAAGTAGTAACTATTTGAAATTTACACACTCCTACAATAATACAGGTGTACCATACTTAGACACATTAATACAATATGAGGCACAACAAGTTTCTTCGTCTATTTATAGAAAAGACACTTTTTCCAACAGCTATCTTCATTATAACAGCTGCCACCCAGACATTTTAAAAAACAATATTTTCAAGGGTCAATGTATACGTTCAGCACGCATGACATCTAATGACAATGATTTAAGAAAGGAATTAGAATATATAAAAAAATTGTTCTCACAAAGAGGTTATCCCAATCATATGATGGATTCTACTATTACATACATTTTGGAATTCAGGGAAACTAGATATCAACCTGTGTTAAGTAATAGTTTTGGAGGACAACTGACTGATACAGATTTAAAAATGGGAGAAACAGGTTTGATTTCCAGTAATAGATACAAAAAATCATGCGTGATTCAGTATAATATGGCAGCTAGTTACATTAAACACATTATAAGTGACTCATGGCATCTAATATTTAATGATGTTCAAATCACAAAATTAATAGGTACAAAACCCAATTTTATTTTTAAGATGGGTAGCAATATAAAAAATATGGTGGAATACAAGAAAGAAAGAAAGACAGACAAAAATAAAGAGACAAATACAAGTTTAAAATGTGGGTCATATAGACAATGTAAATATATGTCAGACAAACTTATTATTAAGTTAAATAATGAATTAAAAAGTTGTGTTTACAGCAAACCAGGTAACTGTAATAGTAAATTGGTCACATATTTAAGTACATGTCAAAAATGTTTTAGTTTTTACGTAGGTAAGACCAAGAGGAATTTAAGAAAAAGAATTTATGACCATACTTAGAGTATTAAAACTAAAGACATGAACAATGCTTTATATAAACACATTTTTAATGAAGGAGAAGATCACAACTTTAAATTTATTATTTTAGAAGTATTAAAACCTAGCCCCTTGGGAGGAGATATAAAAAGTTTGTTAAGCTATAAAGAAGTATGGTGGCAAATATATTTGGATGCCACCACTCCCCCAGGTTTGAATGACCACATATCAATCAAACCTTTATTATATTCCAAGTTCTGTTAATCACAATACTATGTTTATTTTAAGTCACGGTCCCCAGATCACACTGATACAGATTATAATGAGATCACATTGATTTTAAGTGAACATAACAGTTCTTTTTAAACAAAGATTTATTTATGGATAATTTGTTTTTTAAAAAAACTTTTATAAAAATTTTTTTAAAGAAAAAAATTTTCAAAAGAATATTTTATTTATTTTTTACATGTCTGAAGTAATAGATTTTTAACATCATTATTAATGAGGATATTTTATTCATTTAATAATATAAATTTTTTGAAATTAATAATTCATATATATTTATATTCATATATATTTATATTAATATTTAATATTTCTTTTATACACTTACATGTACGTACAGGCTCCCTGTACTTATGTAACATCATCAGATTTATGCCAAGTGTGTGTATTGTAGTCAATTATGTCACTTTATATCTGGAAGAACAGTACTTATTTATTTATTTATTTATTGATTTATTAATCTATATACAAAATGATAGTGGATTTATTTAAACATTTAATAGTACCATAGGAATGAACAAGATATAACTGTTAAATATGAACATCTATTTTTCTGTATTATTTACGCAATCGCATATAGGTAGCAACATGTATTTGGTAGGGATAATTGTAGAGATGACGTATTTTATTTTATTTTATTATATTAATTTATTTGTATTTTAACAGTAATCCAAATGTATATTCTTATTGTACAGTATATTTAGTACAAATATACATTTATACGTTCTATTTATATCATGCAGTTTGATACACTTGAATGTATACGTTTTAAGGGATACTGCTGCGATATGTCTTTAAGATTTTCAAAGTATATTGGCGCCAAAAAAGTCATTTAAGCGTCTGTGAGTAGTTGGTTAGTGAGTTCTGATGAAACCCTGTGTTAATGGGTGAAAGCGCTTAACTCTAATTTGTTTTATCTGCATTTTCGTATCTTCGTGTTGTTCGTGCCAGTTATGGAATAAACTTAGTGTATTTTGCATTCGCACAGTTGTTGGTGGTTGTTTGGAATTACGTTTGGATTTATGTTTTGAATCCTCGTTTTGGGCACTTATTGGTGTATTCGCAGTGGACATTTACGTAGTTATTTGTTTTGCGTGTTTTTAAAAAACAAGGATATGTTACTATTGTTGCTCTCTATTTTTTTGCATCCAGCCTGTTGTTCATATTTCAAATCTCTAGCATCTTACATTTCTCCAGTGGGTAATACTGAGATGTGACATTTTCTGTTTTATCTGTAAACAGTTATTTTGTAGTTATGTGATACTTGCGTGTATTATCCTTCTATTGTCTCTTAGGAAACTTAGGACTATGGCACCCAGGCATCTCAATCTTTGAAGACCACCATTCATTGATGCTGAAAATCAGGTTATTGTTGACACTTTTAAGCAACATGGTGCCTTCCTGCTTGAAAGAGAATGGGGAGATATATCACACAGAATACAGATTTGTGGGAGATTGTCGATTATGTTAATGCCATGGATGGACACAGCAGGACATATGAGCATCTGTGCCATAGGACCACTGACATGATCACATTTGCATGGAAGAGAGCAGCTGCAGTGGGCCGTGATCAGATGAGTACTGGGGGGGCTGCTACAGAGTCACCACTAACACCAAATGAAAATGTCCTGTCCACTGTCAGGGATCTAGGTAGCTCCTAGGAAAGTGCAGAACAGCTTGTCCTCGACATTGGTGCAACTGTTTCAGGAGCTTTCAGGTAGGGTTTTTGAATCTCAGTTGTTAAATTCTGTTGTATAGTAAAAACATTTAAATCAATATGGTATTTCTGTTTTACAATAAATTGTTTTGGAGGGGTGGGATTGAAGACTGCTACAGTTAGCAACATATTCTGATTGATTATCTTAGGCTGGAATTGTCATCCAAGTTCTTGTTGAAAGTATAGTCAATGGACATATAAATGGGTAAAAGTATTACCCCTGTGTTACTGTTAATTGTGATAATGTTGTCCTTACCTTTTGCTTAACTTCTTCCAGGACCATCTGGCAAGCAGAGGATGCCCTCATCTGCAGAATTTATGTCAGTACTGATGAGCAATTCAAAGAAATATTTTAGTGCATGATGTTGATGCCAGGACTGTTGTGTGTATTGCTGTATTGTCTAATAGTGGCAGCACTGTTATTTCATTAGCATATATTGAAGCATAGCATCTGATTTCAGTGTATCAGCAGACTCTGATGATGATAGTGGCCAAACAGAGGCCCCATCAGGGGGTGCAGAGGTTGAATCTGACACTGAGGTTGACATACAGCCATCCTCGGAAATTCTGTTGGACACAGTCAGTACACCTAACCATTCCACTGAGCCATCAGATATTGGACAAGAGGAGGGGGAGACAATTGATCAAGGAAGTGGGGTTAATGCAGCATCAGTGCCTGTTGACTCTGGCCATAGCCAAAGTGTGGGTGAGGTGCCAGGCAGGAGGGTTGTTAGGAGTTCTTGGAGGAAGCCTGCGATCCATCCTCAACCTGATCCAGGTGTCTCTTTCTGTGCCACTCAACATATGTTTAGGGCCATCATAAAGGCACAGGCATGTTCAGATAGGTGCTGCAGAGAAATTGTTTGAGTTGTAGATGTGGCAAATGCTGACATGCATGACTGGCTCCACCATGTTGCTGAATCTATGGATTGGAGGAATGACATGTTGGAATGAGGGTGTCTATGATGGAACAAGTAGTGTCTGTGATAAAACATCTATTGAGAGAGGAACAGCATCCTTGTGGGCATTGGTCAGCCACATCATCGTCTGTTAACCAATGTGGCTATGCCTGATCATGCCTGGCAGTACTTCCACTGTTCTGTCAGTGGGTGAGATGTCCACACCCCGATGTGGCAGCCCATGAGGTTGTGGTCCTGGGTGTCTTCATGAAGGGATGTCGTCCAGCAGACATTAATCATGTTCAGGTAGCAGATGTGCATCTGACAGTAGATGTGGACATGCCAGTGCAACTCCTGGCAGGGCCAGTTCTTGTGGTCAAGGATGGCAATGATGGACTGCCACTTCTACCATGCATGGCTCACACCTGTTCAACATACCAAGACATAGAGCTAACACAGAGCTTGGCTGTGTTCATGCAGACACACACACCCACACACACACACACACACACACACACACACACACACACACACACACACACACGCACACACCAGTTTCGCCTGGAGAGACCCCTACAGGCACAAACATGACAGTTACATGGTTCAGCCATGTAGCTTAAAACTCATTTTATCTCACTGGCCATTTGTTGGTTTATCCAAATGTCTGCCTGCTTCTCTTTCTTACTCACACACATTCACTGACCTTTTGTGTCAGTCTAGGTTTCCTGCACCCCCCATACACCATGTGCAAGTGACGATAACTGCATCATATCCCTGTTTTGTATTTTTTGGATTCAGAGATACATAAGCTTTGTGTATGATGCTCAGGGTGCATAGCTGACTTTGTGCTTAGTATATTTGCATTTGTGATGTTGAACTGCTAGTTGTACCTTTGACTTATATTGGTCTTAGAAAGTTAGACAGTGGATAGCATCAACATTTTCCAACTTTATTGTGAGGGTTGTGAAGTCTGAAATTGAAATGTGTATAATTGCTTTCTAACTTCTCTCTTTAATGATTTTCTAGTACAAACTTATGGTGCTAAACTGAGGGCATGCAGTGACCATCACTACTATTGAGAGGTATGACTGTGTGAATATTTGATGCCTGAGGCCTGCTACTTAATAATAGACACATATAGGTCAAATACATCTCTGCTGTTACATGTTAAGATCATTTTAGTACAAACCTCCCACCTTTTACTTGCTTACTCTACCAAGTAACAAAATGCAAGGATATGCCACTCATTCATATTGTTACAGAATACTCTCCAGGTTCAATACTGTAAATCCAGAAGTTGCAACAGTTTTAGTTTAGGGCTGACACTGTCTGATGCAAGACGTACACAGCCAATACAGGGGAGGGAAAGGCTGTGTGAGTTGCTTGGCATCAATGTTAGTATGTGTATGTGCTTAGGAGGAAGGCTTTAGGCTCTTAGATAGTGAGTGAGTGTGTTATGCATTGTCTCTTAGCCAATGTGAGGGGATATTGAGCATGCCTACATCTGTCTACAGCCACAGCGGCTGCTGGTTCTCCCTCTGACACGTCATATGCGTGTGGCAGTGGTGACCTTGACACTGGTGGTGGGATGTGTGCTCCTTTCCTTTGTTGATCCTACTGAAGCTATTTTTTCAGGATGATGTTTTGTAGCATGACACATACTGTAAATATTTCAGTACATGTCCATGGATTGTACTGCAGGGGTTCCACAGTTGTATCTAGGTACTGGAACCACAACTACAGCAGCCCAACCTCACACCCTATGATATTTCTGGTTTGAGAGTGTGCCTCATTATGGCATTCTTCAGTGGGTGTGTGAGCATTTCTGATTGGTGTCATCACCCATGGTTCCAGTGCATAACCTGCATCCGCCAGTAAATAACCCTGTGGGATATCCCCCCTAGTGAACATCTGATACAGTTGTGAGGTGTGCCAGATATGTGAATCATGGTAACTGCCAGGGTTGCCAGCACGCACATTCCAGATGATTCCCTTGGCATGGCACATGACTTGGCAGTTAATAGAGTGGAAGCCCTTTCTATTTATGCGGAGCCTTCCCTGTTCCCCAGGTGGTGCTTTAATGTCTATATGTGTACAATCTATGGCACCCAGTACTTCAGGTTAGTGTGCTACATGGTATTGTGCTGCAGGGTAGAACTCCTGCATATTTCTTGCCCTACCCTCAGGCGTATGGGGAAAATATATGTCATCATTGGTATGTTGGAGCATAGCATTCAGGAATTGATGGAGGATCCTGGATGCTGATGCCTGTGACACACCCAGGATGTCCCCTGTTGGTCTCTGAAAGATACCTGTAGTTAAGATTCTAAGTGCTACACATACCTTTGTCTCCACTGTGATGGGTTCCCCTCAGTTTGCCCTGGCTCGGAGTTGAGGACAACAGAGGTTGCAGAGTTTCTGTAGTGTGTCTCTATCCACCATAACTCTCAGCTGTACAGATTTTTGCAAAATGTCCAGATTTTCATCTTATATTTTCGGTTTATGTCTTATAAAATTGTGGTTTTCTGGAAAATCATTGAGGATTGAAGTCAGATAACAATGACAAGACATTTGAGCTTTAGAATTCATACCCTCGAGAAAATTCACACTAATCCAAAACCTGTCATTCTATCAACTTTCTATGTTTTTAAGAGCAATGTTTAAAGTGTTCCTATTTTTGGACCTTTGTCCCAGCATTATTTATGGCTTTGTCCAGATTTCTTGCTCTAAGAATTTGAGAGGTATTCTATCCATTCTGTAGTACTCTACAGTTTCCACATCACCTAGGTTGTGATGAGTTAAATGGAGTCTGAAAACCTTCTCCTTCTTGGCCTTGGTCTATCAGCAGCAGCAGCAGCAGCATAGACTTCAGCCTGTTGCACACACAAATGAATTAAAGCAACAGCAGCCCCTAACAATGTTTCTGTGTAAACTCCTTTCCATGACTATATTCCAATAGGTTTTGCAATTCATAGGGAAAACCAGCACTGAGTGTATACAGTTACTTTATAGCTTATTGAATAGCTCCTCCATATTGGATTGGTTGATTAATATACAATTCAGCTGCTTATGTTGTAATAAGTATGCAGCACTATACACCATATAGAGCTGCTTACTGAATCTAAAACAGCGTGCAACAATGTGCACGCCATGCCATAATATGCACATGGTATAAAAGGACTGTGGAGGCTTTATTGATTCTGACTGACTGGCTTTATTCATCACAGTATTGGTACAAAGAATAAAATTTAGATGCAAGAATTTCTAATTCTCATTCTAAGTTAAAGAGATCTTTCTTTCATATTAGGTCAGAATTATGTGGAATTCATTATCTAGATATGTAAATTTGGCAAATGATTTATCTATAGCTGAATGGGCATTAGATAACTGTTTTTCGAAAGTTCTATATTCTCCAGTAATGTCTATTAGGCAAATTTTAAGTTGGCCAGTATTGGCCCTAGGTTTGTTAATTTATTCATTGAACCAAAATAATTCTCACCCTGTCTAGACCTATTCTCCCAAAAATTAAACAGAGTGCACCCATCAAACAACCTCCAACCCAATAATATGATCGACTCTTTGACCATTCTTTTCTGATTTTCCTCTTCTTTACCCAACTCTCCTGCACATTTAAAAGATTAAAATCAATTCTGATATTATTTTCCCCATCACCTCCCATCTCCAGTCTCCCCTTTTGCAATTTGGCAATATGATTTCTAATACAACAACCCAAAAACAATCAGCCAAATTCAATAAACCCTACATGGTAGCACAAAATTGTCGATTCAGTAAGTGCCGTCTAGAAGCGCACAGCACTGCACAGACAAGGTAAATAGTATGGCATGCTAATTACAGCATAAGCAGCTGAACTGCATGCTAATCAACCAATCCAACATGGCAGAGCTATTCAACAAGCTTTAAAACAACTGTGTAGATTCAGTGCTGGATTTCTCTGCGAATTCCAAAACCTTTTAGAATACAGCCATGGAAAGGAGTCTGCACATAAAGAATGTTAGGAGCTACTGCTGCTTTATTTCTATGTACAACAGGCTGAAGCCTATGCTGCTGCTACTGCCAATAGACCTAGGCATAGAAGGAGAAGAGATTTCAAACCTGTTTTAACTTTTCACAACTTACATGACATGGAAATTGTAGAGCACTACAGTGTGGTTAGGAACACACTACAAGAACCCTGCAACCTCTGTTGCCTCAACTCAGAGCCAGGACCAACAGGGGGGAACCCATCCCAGTGGAGACAAAGGTATGTCTAGTACTCAGAGTCTTAGCTATAGGTACCTTTCAGAAACAAACAGGGGATATGCTTAGGGGTGTCACAGGCATCAGTTCTACCATGTATCCCACTAACCTGAAGTACTTGGTGCCATAGATGGTACATATATAGAAGTTAAGGCACCACCTGGGGGCCTGGGTAGACTCTACATAAATAGAAAGGGCTACCACTCTATTAACATTAACTGCTAAGTTATGTGTAATGCCAAGGGAATCATCTTGAACATGTGTGCTGGCAACCCTGGCAGTTACCATGGCTCACATATCTGGCACACCTCCCAACTGTACCGGATATTCGCTAGGGGGGATATCTCACAGATTCATTTACTGGGAGATGCAGGTTATGCACTGGAACTGTGGCTGATGACTCCCATCAGAAATGAACACACACCCACTGAAGAATGCCATAATGATGCACACGCTCAATCCAGAAATGTCATAGAGCATGTTTTTGGATTGCTGAAGTCATAGTTTCATTGCCTAGATACATCTTGGGAGTCCTGTAGTCCAATCCATGGACATATACTGAAATAATAACAGTATGTGCCATACTACACAACATCATCCTGAGAAAACAGTTTCATCAGGATTTACAAGGGGAGGAAGCACACATCCCAACACCAATGTCAAGGTCACCACAGCCACAGGCAGATGAGTAGTCAGAGTAGGAACCACCAGCTGCTGTGGGTATAGGCAGATGTAGGTGTGCTCAATATACCCTTGCACTGGCTAAGAGAAAATGCATAGCATACTTAGTCACAAGCTAAGGGCCTAAAACCTTCCTCCTACTCACATACATATAGTAGCATTGATGCTAGGCAACTTACTCAACCTTTACCTACCCCTGCATTGGCTGTGAACTACTTGCATCAGAGTCAGCCCTTAACTAAAACTGTGTCAACTGCTGCATTTACAAGGTAGGTCTTGAAACTGGGTGTATTGTGTAATAATATGAATGAGTGGCATATCCTTTTATTTCATTACTTGGTACTGTAAGCAAGTGAAAGGTGTAGATTTGTACATAAATTACCTTAACATGTGACAGCAGAGACTTATTTAACCTGTATGTGTCCATTATTAATTTGTAGACCTCAAGCATCAAAGATTAGCACAGTCATACCACTAAAATGCACTGATCATCTCTGTATGCCTTCAGTTTAGCACCATACATTTATACTGGAAAATCATTAAATAGAAAGTTTCTGACCTCACAACCCTCGCAAGATCATTCACAATAAATTTGGGAACTGTTGATGCTATCAACTGTCGAACTTTCCAATATATGTAAGTCAAAGGTGTGATAACCAGTTCAACACCACAAATGCAAATACACTAAGCACTAGGTCAGCTATGCACCCTGAGCATAAGACACAAAACTTATGCATCCCTGCATCCAAAAGATAAACAGGGATATGGCACAGTTAGCATCAGTTCCACAGGGTGTTGTGTGGGAGGCAGATAGCCTGGGCTGACAGAAAAGGTTGGTGAGTGTGTGTGTGGGTAAGAAAGAGAAGCAGACAGACATCTGGATAAACCAATAAATGGCCAGTGAGACAAAATTAGTTTTAAGATGCACAGCTGAACCATGTGACTGTAGTGTGTGTGTCTGTAGGAGTCCCTCAGGTGAAATTCATGTGTGAGTGTCTGCAAGGACACAGCCATGCTCTGTGCTAGCTCTACTTCTTGGTATGTTGGACAAATGTCAGCCATGTATAGTAGAGGTGGCAGTTCGTCGTTGTCATCCTCAACCACAACAACTGATTCTGCCAGGAGTTGCACTGGCACAACCACACTCAAGGTCAGATGCACTCCTGCTACCTGAGCATGACTAATGTCCCCGGATGACCTCCCTTCATGAGAATGCCCAGGACCACAACTCCATGGCTTGCCACATCTGGGTATAGACAGCTCATCCTCTGATGGAGCAGTGGAAGAACTGCCAGTATGGGAGTGTGATCAGGCACAGCCACATTGACTAACATCAGATGATGTGGCTGACCTATACCCATGAAGATGCCAGTCCTCTCCCAGCAGACGTTCCCTCACAGACAATGCTAGTTCCATGACAAACACCCCTCGATCCATCACAGACACCCCACGTACCAATGTGTCATTCATGCAATCCATTGAATCAGTAACATGGTGAAGGCAGTCATTCATGTCAGCCTGTGCCATATCTACAATCCTGAGCACTTGTCTGCAGCTCCTATGGGAAAGTGCCTGTGCCTCTATGATGGTTTTAAACATTCATTAAGAGGCACAGGAAGAGGCACCTGAAGCAGGTGCAGGAGGGGCATCAGGTCTTTTCTGAGCAACACTAACAACCATCCTGCATGGCACCTTGCCCACACTTTGGCTATGGCCAAAATCAACATGCACTGAAACTGCAGTAACCACACTTCCCTGATTGACTGTCTCACCCTCAACCTGTCCAATATCCGTGGGCTCACTGGAATGTATAGGTGTAGGTCTACTGGCTTTGTCCAATGGAATTACAGGAGATGGATGTATGCTAACCTCAGTGTCAGATTCAACCTCTGCACCCCCAACTGTGCTTCTGTTTTGCCAGCATCATCATCATCAGAGTCTGCTGATACACTGACATCAAGTGGCAGATGTCCTACATTTCCACTGTCATGATCACCTGTGATAAAAGGCAACAAACACAGGAAACAATTAATACCTACACTACTATAGTCCAATATATGCTAAAAAACTAACAGTGGTACAACTATTACAGACAGTATAGCAATACAGACAACAGGCCTGACATCAGCATCACGCACAAAAACATTTCTTTAAATTGCTCACCAGTACTGACATAAAAATGTTTGACTTACCATCTGCAATGGTATTCTCCCCTGCAAGCCAGATGGTTCTGGAAGAAGTTAAGCAAAGGGTAAGGGTAACATAATCACAATTGATGATAACACAGCGGGTAATACTCTGACCCCTTTATATGTCCATTAACTATACTTTCAAGAAGAACTTGGCTGAGAACTCCAACCTAAGCTAATCAATCAGGATGTGCTGTTAACTGTAACAATCTGCAATCTCCTCCCCCCAAAAAATTCTTGTGACACAGAAGTAATGTATTGATTTCAGTCATTTTACTAGACAACAATAGTCAATTGTTGAGATAACAAATCCTACCTAGAAGCACCTCCTGGCACAAGCTTGCTGTCCCTGACACTGTGGCACTGACATCCAGTACATGCTGTTCTTCACTCTCCTGGGAGCTGTCTGGATCCCATATAGTGGCCAGGATCTATTCATTCAATGTTAGTGGTAGCTCCATAGGAGGCCCTCCCGACTGCAGCTGCTTTCCTCCATGCAGATGTGATCATATCAGTGGTCCTGTGACACACCTGCTTATATGTCCTGCCATGGTCATCCACGACATTTACATCATCCACAGTCTAGTGCCAAATTTACATTCTGTGTGCCATATTTCCCTGTCCCCTTTCAAGTAGGAAGGTACCATGTTGCCTAAAGGCATCCACTATCACCTGATTCTCAGCATAAATGAAGGGGGTCTCCAAGGATTGACACGCCTGGGTGGCATACTCCTAGATGTCCTAAAAGATAACAGAAGGATAATATGGATAGGTATCATATAACTACAAAATAACTGTTCCCAGATTAAAGAGTAATGGTAGCCTCTCAGTATTACCCACTGGAGAAATATAAAACAGTCTACAGATGTGAAATACAAACAACAGGCTGGATGCAAAAAAAGAAGAGTAATATAGCAACATATTCTTGTTTGTGCAATAACAGTAAATTAGATTTGCTCCCCCCACCACAAAAGAACAAGCAAATGACACATTTTCCTAATAGACCATCACTGAAATGCTAAAACTGCTATTAAAGGAACTGTCCCTGAAGCATTTGTACATATTTATCACAGATCATTCCATTTTAAGGTATTAGCAATCATGTTACCTGTGAAATGCCTTGACAAAAATGCCCATAGCATCAGTACACTTCTAAGTAATGCCTGCAGATAAAAATATAACAGCCTTTGCTTCAGATTTTTCTTAAGTGCATTCCAGCATATGCAGCATGTAGCTGACAAAATGCAAGCATAAACCTTCTGAAATTCAGTAATTGTCTGACCAGATATATCCCAAAGAAATAGCGTATGTTCAGTCTTCTCCACATGAACAAGTCTCCATCAGTTTTCCTAGCTGCATGGTTGCCTTTTTATAATGGTCAAACTGTAAAAAGGAAATGCCAAACTAATAAAGGTAAAATGAGCCTCTAGAAGCAGGAAACACACAGAATGAACGGGACATGTACTTTAATAAATAAAGCAATTGTAATTATAAAATAAACAGATTCCAACAAGCGCTTTCATCTCTGACCATTCAGAGACTTTATCAAGATAAAATAACAGCCAGGGAGTCTGCACTTAAATAGCACTGCCTTACAACAATCAACCAATCAGGATGACTTACTCATCAACAAAATAATTAAAAATACACATTAATAAATACAATAATTATTACAAAAATTATTATAAAAATTTTAAAATGAAATAGTTTAATGTTATATCACATTCACTACCTTTTAAAATATTTATCTTTCTAGTGCCTTCAGTTTTAGAAAGCATGCAAGGGACAAGAGACCGTTAATCCCAGGCCACTGTATGGCATTAGTTCTTAATTGCCATAAAGCTTCATGTATCTCCAACTGTAAATGTTAAGGTCCACCCCTTGGATCAATCAATAATGATTCACAAACTTAAATGAATGACCTAAAAAAACTACTACAAAGTTTTGCTAAGACATTAGTGCCATTTTTATGTCTAATGTCCCTCAAATGCTCATAAATTTGAGCTTTTAACCTTCTCTCTGTCTTCCCTATGTAAAAAAATGGACATGTCGTGCAAAGGGCACAATAGACTACTTTGTCAGTTTGACATGAACATTTATTAGGTCTTACCATAACCCCATTTATGTCAAAACAAGACCCTTCCATTATATATGAAGATATATATAAAGATTACACAAACCACATTTTTATCATGGATCCCACCTGTTGGCCACGGGATGGAAGCTCTAACAAATTTTTGAGGCAACGGCACTTTCTATACACAGTAATTGGCCCGTCACTTATATACTGCCCAATGTCATTGCACGAGGCCAAAATAACCCAATTCTTACATAAAATCCAAGCCACATAATGACTATCTACATTGTAGGTAGTAATGAAGGCAGATTGATAATTGGACCGCCCAACCTTAGGTAGTGTTCCCCCTGGTCTATTAGGAACCAGGTTGACATCCCTTACCTGGAAATCCATAACATCCCCCATTAAAGGGTCACTCATCATGGAATCATAGTCAATAGATAAAATAGCCTTAAAATAACCCCTTTCTCTCTTATTGATCACTTCCATCATTACTTCATTTATTAATCCTGGAGGGTATCCTCTCTTCAAAGATATTCCCTTGAGCAATTCACACTCAACAAGAAACATATCAAAGAGTAGTGGGTATGTCATAGATTGAGTTTTCCTCATTTCAAATACTTGTCCCTTTTTTCTTTTCTGTCTTGTTTTTTTTAACTTTTTGAGGGGGCAGTGTTTGTGTGAAGCAGAGCTTGACATAATCATGGGAATGGAGGAAATGAATGGCAGGTTTGACTGTGCTTATTTCATTTGTGCAAAGAGCGGCAATACTTAAACTGAACAACTGCACCACCCAGGAAGCAGAGAGGACCACTACAGGCAAAAATAGAAACCAGATGCATTCAGTTAGTTCTGTTAGGCACCACACAAACCCGCTAAGCAGTGTTGCAGGGTGGTTAACACAGAGACCTTAAGAATGATTAGTAAATTAGGGAATGTCATGCAACTGGTCCTGTGGCAGGAGGTGTAAGTGTAGGACAGGAATATAGATGGTCCTGGGAACTAGTACAAGGTGTGCAACTTGTTTTTTTACTGTTGTGACACTGCAGTTTATAGCAATGAACTGAAACACGAACAAGTGTTCTTTCAACTGCCTTGTGGCAACAGGTGTAAGTATAGGACTCCCATACATATGGTCAAGAGTTCTAATACAGAATATTCCATGCACTTTTACTGTTGGTCCACTTCCCATTATATTCACTCTCACTTATAACACTTTAAATAGTGGAGCTGATATTAATTATATGTATAAGGGATAACACACTATTATTGTGTTATTTATTTATGTATTATCAGATGTATGACTGAGTGTATACTGTGCACTATATTTCTGCTAGTATAATTTTGCTATTTGAACTTACCTAGCTTTCACATTTGCCTAAGACACATACACAACTGCCTCTATATCCAGTGCCCTTATCAGGTCACACACGTACATGTGTAACAGCTCATACTGTCAGCTGCATTTATGTATGCTGCCTGAGCAGCACTTCTTCTGTGGCAAAGATGGAAAATCAATGCTGTGGAAGTAAATGTTTTGCCCCTTTTGCATGGTTTAAATCCCACAATCTAAAAATCAGTTTTCTCATTCCTCACTGCTTGGCACACCTGCTCTCCATGCACCATCATGCAAACATGTTGCACAGTTGTGCACACGCCAGTAAACAAGATAGCTGGAACTGGTGGGAAAGCATCAGTTTTTATAGTGCTAGATCCGCTGGTAGAGAGACATGACAGGCATTAGTGGGTAATGTGCCAGTTTTAGGGCACAGAAGTGGGGTGTCCAGGAGTCCAGGATATTCACTGGACTCCTAGTAAAGCACCACAGCCAAAGGCTTCTGCAGGGTGACTATTCTGGCTCCCAGTACAAGTCTGAGGCATGGGATAGTTTTGCCCAAGCAGTATCCAGTGCCACTGGTATCCCGTGCACTGGAGACCAATGTAGGCATTATTTTAATGACCTACAGAGAGGGAAGAGGGATACTCTCGACCATTGGATTGAGGAATTTAGGACTGAATACATCCCACATCTGTGTAAGCATCAACTTAAGGGAGTACCTGTAAGACTTAGAAAGCTGAATATAGGCAAGACTGGTATACCTAATGGTCCTCTGTTCTTTTCTGTTTTTTCCCAGCTGCCCGTGATTCGGAGTTCAATGTACAGGCATACTGGGCCAGAGTGGAGAAAATGAAGGGAGCAAGTGGTATGTATGCAGCAGAAAAGAAGTGTTATTGTACCATTAAAAGTTAAACATAGCTTTTTTTGGTATTTTATAGGGTTGTATCAAATTGAGCATGCATATCCCTATGAAAAATTCAAGAATTAATGCATTAATCTGTAACACAAACTACTTGTAAGAGTCCAGCATTAGGCTTTAGTCAGAAGTTGGTGGTTCAAATGCCAGAATTCCTAACTATACCATGCTGTTATTTCTTCAATAATATTTATATTAGTAAATTAAAACCTTTATACCAGTGGCACAAATGCCCTGCTCTAAACTGTAATCTGTATAATTGGAACATGCATTTATGCAATACATGCACATTTCAAGGATTACTTGTGGCAATCTGTAGTATAGTGTGTATCTGTTAGGAAGTAGAGTTAAATGTAGAACTTAAGGTGATAGAGTTGTATAATTTAATTAATGCGTTGTGTGTTACATATGATGGTAATAATCTTATCTCTGTTTTTTTCTCACACCCAACCCTTATCTCTCTTTGTTATTTATTTAATTTTTTATTGTTATTTTGTTTTATTTTTATTTTTTTATTTTATTATTATTTTATTTTATATATTTTTATTTTACTTTGTAAATTATTTTTTATCTTATTTGTATATTATATTTTACAAATAATATTTTTATGTTATTTTTATTTTATTTAACTCATTTTTATTTTCTTTTTTATTTTATTTTGTGTCATAAAAATGCCTCCATGTCATCCAGTCATCACATCACTAAATGGTCTACAGCACAGTGAGGTAGGCCAGCCCCATTGTATCAGTCTGCCCCCCATTCCACCGACTGCAACAGCAATTCTCAGAACATCTGGGAAACAACCTGACAGTGCTGTCTCTGCTGCCCCTGCACTACCTGCACCTCAGGTAGTCCTGACCCGGAGGCTGGTCCAGAGGTACCCTCTGGGAGCAGTGGCAGAAGTGGTGATTTCATCACCCGCAGTGACTGGCCAAGCATGGTCCATAGGGTGGTGTGCCACATCATTGGTTCATGCCTATGCCGGCTGGAGAGACTGGTTTCCTTCATGCTGCATACTAGGAGAAGGAGGAGAGATCATGCACTCCAGCCACCTGTGGGTAAGGTGACAGTGATGACAGTCCAGTGGTTGAGGACTCACTACTCATTGCACTAATCTTGATGGCCGTGGGCCCAGGTTGTCCCCACCCTCACCCCAATCATGATGCTCCCCAGCCTTTTCTGTCCATCACTATCCCTGTCTCTTGTCTTTTGTTGTCTGTCTCCAGTGGCTTCCTCACCTACCCAGTTTACCTGACCCAGTCATACTTAGGTCCCTTCCCCAACATTTTTCTATTTTTGTCAAATAAAAAATAAATGGGCACCTCTCCCACAAAAAAAAATCATCCCATATATAGATCTCCATTTTGCATGTGTCTTCTTGACACACTTGATTCAGTCCAATTAGCTGCACAACATGACTGTGTAGTGGTCACCCCTCTCTCTGGAGGTGACAGTCCAAATTCAGTTAATATTGTGCACACATTTTCAGTTTACACTGTTAAAGAAATGGATAGCTATGGTCCTTTCCTCCCTCCCTCCTGCACATTCCTGTCCTGCTTTCCTTTTGTTCTTCCCCCTGCTTGCTCCCCATTTCACCACTTTCCTATCTACCCCATTTTCACCTCTTTAATCTGATCAAAAAGTAGAATCACACACAACACACATATCTTGCTGCAAAAGCAATGGATCTCTTTACTGTTTGGGCTTCATGTTTGTGCAGAGATGCAAATCGAGCACCGATGTGCAGCATGATGAGTGGTGGTAAAATGATGTGGTAACCTCTGCACAATGCCACTTAACTCTGCTGCACTATGCCAACACATAGCTACACAAGTAATATAAAGAGCACCAGCAATGTTTAAATAAAGGTATTTAAAAATATTCAACAGACCTGGATTCAAACCCAGTAACATCTGGACCCAAAAAGGTATGTATCTGTGCATTAACAAATGCTGCCAGAGTCAGTTAAGCAGTTGGTGTGTTGCATAGACTCAGTATTAACTGTCAGACTTTAACACTGCGGCTTGCCTTTGCTCACTGCTTAGCTGTGTGCATACATGTGTATCTTGCATATATATATATATATATATATATATATATATATATATA
The DNA here is from genome assembly GCF_019279795.1 of Protopterus annectens. NCBI lineage: Eukaryota > Metazoa > Chordata > Ceratodontiformes > Protopteridae > Protopterus > Protopterus annectens. Next base: position 335,785,744 of record NC_056731.1, on the reverse strand, counting down.
TATATATATATATATATCTATATACACTTTGCCAACTGTCCTGCAAACCGACTGCTCGCCTTGCTATGGAAAAGTAAATATTATTATACGTTACTGCTGTTTACTGTCCATTTCCTGCCTATGACATGAAACTACACGTGGAAACATGACAAAATGAAGACCCTATCTAACAATATGTCACATATTTACAATGCAGCAATATGTTCCCACCCCCCCCAAGCACTGAAACCCTGGTGTCTCAGTACTTTTTCCACACATATATCACCTACACTACAGACAATAATATCAAATGTCATATGATATGCAATGCCTATCAATCTGGTAACATGCAGAACTACAACTATTGGCCCATAAGCCTAAAAGACCATATCTGCATGGCTACGGAAGGAATCAGCATGGACCTTATCCACAGGGACATAGGTGAATTTTAGCACACTTGACCCGATACATTCTGTTTTTGTCAAGGGTACATCCTGCTTATTGAACCTTGTGGATTTGTTTGATACTGACCCAAAGACCTGGATGTGAGATAACAGGCCATACTGCCTATGTTGAGTTATCCGAGGCCTTTGACTCTATCCCCCATTCATGTCTCATAGTGAAGGTCTCTCTTCTGGGAATTGGGCTATACAGTACTAAAAGGAAAGCCAACTGGCTCACCGACAGAATACACACTGTCCAAGCTGGGGACTGCATCTCCACCACTAGCTCAATTACAAGTGAAATACCACAAGAATCTGTACTGTGCCCTCAACTGTTTGGAAATTACTTCCCTGAAGTGCAGGCAACAGAAGATGGCCTGTGGTTTACCATGTTTGCAGATGACTGTTAACCTGATGCACTCATATAGACTCCCCCAGTAATGGTAACAAATTGTAGGAGGAACTGACACAGACAAATGATTGGTGCCAAACTCACAGACTGAACTTAAAAGCAAACAATGCCTCATGGTTTCCCTGCTAATTTTGATATAAATAACACCTCTCTAAGCTTAAACACAGTGTTATGATACTTGGAAACACATGTTGATAACAATCTACAGTTTCATCACCATGTGTCCTTAGTGTTGAGACACATAATCTGTATTGCACACCTCATACACATGGACATCACATCCAAGACCAGAGAGATCATAGCTCTGCTGTAAAATACCATTATAAAACCACTAATTGAGTACAATAATCCCTTCTGTCTATACCTCAGAGACACTTGCAACAATTGGAGGAAACACAGAGGTTTGTAACTGGGAGAATCCATAGCCTCCAAACATGACATATATGGAAAGACTGAAAGACCTAAGACTGTACTCAGTATCATGCAGGCTGCTGAGTGGTGACCTATGCCTGGCCTACAGAACAGTCTCAGACCCTGCCTGAATGGAAATGCTTGACATCTGCAAATCATATGGGACAAGAATAACTTGCTTCAGGGTTCACAACCTAGCCTGTGGCAAAAAGACCATGCTGGGGACACATATATATCCCCCAGCAATTGACAGTCCTCTGCAATAGGCTCACACTGCATGTGAAGCAGTGCTCCTCAATTACTCTGTTCAAGTGCAACCTTTGCAACTGTTTGGGTGATTGTAAAGTCACCTCTGGGGTAGCACCTGTGTTCCTCATGGACACAGCCACCTGGGGCTGTTCACAAAATTGCTCTGCTAACAATGACCATCTAACTATGCTCAATAAGGGTGCTTGTGTTTTTACAAAGCTAGGCTTTTACACACCCTAAGGCCATTAGGCTAGTAGCCTCCTATAAACCTATGATGCTACAGACCTATGCAGGCCTCCTAACATCTTGTCTCCCACATGGCCTGGTAATGTCATCTACTCTAAGTTGACCTGCACTCTTCTAAAAGTCAGACTTTTGCCATGGCACTTGCATAAAGTTCTGTGTTCTGTAGTTTGTGTACTTAGATAGGTAGGGGTTCTGTTCTTACTGGAATCAACTTGTTGTGTGTGTGTGTGTGTGTGTGTGTGTGTGTGTGTGTGTGTGTGTGTGTGTGTGTGTGTGTGTGTGTGTGTGTGTGTGTGCGTGTGTCAAGACAGAAGATCAGAAGTGTGTATCCTACACTTACTGCTGCAATGTCATGGATTGACAGATTTTTGATACTTCCACATGACTACACAGCCATTTCATGCAGGCCTCCCAAGCTCTTGTCTCCCACATCACCTGCTGATATCATTTACTATAAGTTGACCTGAACTCTTGTAAAAATCAGACTTGTACCATGGCACTTGTGCAAAGTACTGTGTTCTGCAGTCTGTGTATTTAGATAGGTAGGGTTATGTTCTCAATGCAGTCAACTTGAGATGTGTGTGTGTGTGTGTGTGTGTGTGTGTGTGTGTGTGTGTGTGTGTGTGTGTGCGTGTGTGCGTGTGTGCGTGTGTGTGTGTGTGTGTGTGTGTGTGTGTGTGTGTGTGTGTGTGTGTGTGTGTGTGTGTGCGTGTGTGTCTAGACAGAGGAGCAGAAGAGTGTATCCTACAGTTACTGCTCCATTTCCATGGATTGACAGTATTTTGATACTTGCAGATGCATACACAGCCATTTCATGCAGATCCCCCAACCTCCTGTCTTTCACATTGCCTACTGATGTCATCTACTATAAGTTGACCTGCACTCTTATAAAAGTCAGATTTGTGCTATGGCACTTACATAAAGTACTGTATTCTGTAGTATGTGTACTAAGATAAGTAGGGGTTCTATTTTCACTGCAGTCATATGTGTGTGTGTGTGTGTGTGTGTGTGTGTGTGTGTGTGTGTGTGTGTGTGTGTGTGTGTGTGCTCTTGCTTGAAATTACAGACATAATTTTACACCAGCATGTCTGACACTGTTGCTATCATATTCTCCTCAACAGACACTATTGATTTCTTCAGCTATATCAGATTTGTGGATATGCAGTACTCCCACCAGAGCAGGATCACAGACTGGCCTGGAGGCCAGGCAGATGTCACCTCATCCTATGCGAGACAGATTGCAGTGATATGCCTTTTAATTTATCCACATACATCATGGCATGGTTTGTAGGCCCCATGTTTTGCTGAAGAGAAAGCCCTGTGGTCTCTCCAGCTGCTGCATGTGTCTGGTGCAAAAGAGAACATTATACTCTATTAGTGTTCTGATGAGGTTGAGTACAGTGCTGTCATACAATCCTAAGCTCTGAATATGATGGCGTGACTTATGATATGCACAACATAGGCTTTCATTACCAGTGTAGCCACTTGCTCCTGGATTTAATAAACGCCATGCAGGAATAGTGCTATTCTTGCATGGAGTGGTTCATGTCCATGTAGCCACAGCAGTGCGCCTTGTATATTCATGAAGGCACACTGCTGTTTAAGCTACATGGACATGAACTGTGAATGAGTGCAGGGGGTGTGTTTAAGTAGTGCACGGACATTGAACATGCCTCCTGCACTCAGAAAGTCCTGTACGCCAATTTCTAATCATGATCCAGCATAATACTACAGAATTTCTCTAATATTATGCCAGTATTTCAGTGTCCCTGGACACTGAAATGAAATAAATGATCATTTCAGTGTCCGTGGACACTGAAATACATTCGGCAGCAGGAAAGCAATGCAGGTTGTGTGTGACAGGTTCTGTGACACCTCCCCTGCATTGTAAAAGTGCCATAAGACACCTCACAACCTGCTAAAGGAGGAAATGTGTGCAAAGGCACAAGTAATGGGGGATAAAGCCCTGAAAGGGATGCACCTTACATATTGCCCTCACAAACTTAGAAAGTTGATAGAAAACAGGTCATGCATTGGCATGAATTTCTGAAGGATAGAAGTCTGAAAGTCAAATGTATGCCAATATTCTCTGACAGCAGTCCATGTGGACAGAGGCACAAATATATGGGGGACTAAACACTAAACATAGGGACACCAATTAACTATTGCCCTTGTACACTTAGAAAAGTGGATAAAAAACAGAATATGCATTAGCATGAACTTCTGAAGGATAGAAGCCTGAAAGTCAAATGTATGCCATTATTTCCTGAATTCAGTTCTCAATGACTTGTCAGAAAGCCACAATACTCACTATATAACATAATATAACAATAATATAATAACTATCTTTTTACATCCTAAGGAATGTTTAAGCATAGCTAAGCGGGTGTGCGCAATAAGGCCCTCCACTTAGCATTGCTTAAACATCCCATAGGAGATAAATAAAAATAAAGAGCTGAAATTGCTAAGCTGAGGTAGAGTAATGGTTAGAGTCCTGGCTTTAGATACAGGTATTTACAGTTTGAGTACCAAGCAAGGCAAGTTATTTTTATATGGGAAAGCAGTGTTAAAATTATTTTTTTACACTTAAATGATGTAGTAACTGCTTTTTGTCAAACAGGGAAGGTGTAGCTGGTGTAAAATGGAAATGTGAGTGCATATAACATGTGAAATCACCCATGTATACAGAAGTGCCCCATACAGTATAGTCACACCCCTTGCTAATGTAATGAAAGCACATAGAGGGATGTCATGTAAAGTAAATCATATACACCTACTAAATCATCCTGATATTTTTTTTAAATGAAAAGTAAACAATAGTCAGCAATGCCCAGCTATGTTTACCAGGTTTGAGCATTGCTTACCTATGATTGCTAAGCAGCAGTTAGCTCAGCTAAGCGGATTTGCCTACTGTTAAGCAGCGCTCATCGATTACCTCTTTAAGCACTGTTCAACTCAGCTTAGTGGGTTTGCAGGTTGCTAAGCTGTGCTTAGCATTTTCAAAATTGTCCAATGACATTAAAGGGTGGGAATATGGCCTTATTTAAACTGTGCAGGTGGGAATACAGTCATAACCTGTTTAGTTTGATCTCTGCAGGAACATGTCTGGCATTGGAGAGGGAGCTTGCTTTCGGACACAGAACTGGAGCATTCAGGAGTCAAGGGTCATAGCTGGACTCCTTGTCAAAAACCATGATGAGAGACTGCTGCAGGGCCAGTACCACAATGCAAAATGGAGGCCTGGGACCATCTCGCACATGATCTCACCAGTGCCACTGGCATCCCCCAGACTGGTGAGCAGGTATGGCACCTCTATGCTTACCTAAAGTGGAGGAAGGGATGCTCTTGGCCCAGTGGATTAAAGATGCATGGGCACAGAATTCTCCAGTAGTGAGTAAGTATCACTATCAAGTAGGTTGTAGTAAATACTAGCCTCAGAATGTGATAGACAGGTATGCATACTGTTTGTTTCTCTCCTCTACAGCTGCAGCAGAGAGGGCTATGAACATCGAAGCCCATGGTGACAGACTGCTGAGGCTGCACCGACAGTCTGGTGAGCACAAATCTATTTTGCAGTATATTTTTCAAATGCCTAAGAAGGAGTACATTCCTTACTGCTAGTAGGTATACTGTTACTGTGTGAACTGAATAAATAAAAATGTTTGACAGACTAATATTGATGTGCAATAAACCTACCTAAAACAAACTGTTGAGTTTATTCTGGTATGCTGTTGTAGACATTTAGAATGTATACAGATATTTCACAGGAAATTTGGCTGTGACAGCATACATTAATTGAGTTTCATCTGTAAACCTGCTGTAAGAACACCATAGATAGTGGAGCTGTAAAACAAGATATAACTGAAATGTGAAATATATACTGCACTAAGCTCTGAACCCTGAACAGTAATGTGCAAATGTTTAGATTGTGTTCCAGCCAGCATTGCCTTGTGTTAACCTTTGCTTTCCAGATTGTAGTAATCCAAAGGACGAATGCACAGTACAATAACTATCTGTCATGCATGCATCACAAGATTACAAGTTCAGACTGTGTAACCAAGAGACTATTAGGCAGAAACCAGTAAAGCTCAAAACAGCAGTTTTCCAGTAGCTCAGTATGATGAGAAATAGCTTAATTGTTAATTTTGCACACCCAGAGACGGTTCGATTCCAGTGAGTCCTACTAAGATGTGTGTAGATCTACACACAAGGAATCAGGAATAAATGTAAAAATAGTCAGGTAGTATTAACAGATATTTTTTCCACAGGTTGTTCAGGTAAGTAAATGGTAGCAGCTGTATGAAGGGTATACTAATAAACTGTGTACAACTGTTCAACTGTCCCAGCACATGTCTGAAAATGACAGCAGAATAGGTACATACAACATGCACTTATCCCGATACATGTCTCTCAAGTGTCACGCTGTCATGGCTAGTAGTCACTGATGCCAATAACCCTGGACACAGATAGGAAACCAGTTGAAATATGCCAGTAGCACACTCACATAACACCACTTTAGGGTACCCCTCCTGTGCCAGATATGTAACCCTGACATGTATGAGTCCCTTCTAGTTATGTACCCAGAGGTGTCACAGTTTTCCCCATACCATTCCAGGCTGACATTTTAATAGGTATGTTTGTGCTGCAGAAGCTATAGGCCATAGGCAGATGTAAAGTGAGGGCAGACCCACAGAGTATTGAGCAGTATTGTTGTGTAAAATAGAAGCATAAACAGTTGTTAATGGACTTTGTGTCTCTCCATCCACCTTTCATCTGGATCCATACTAAAATTCATATACTATGCGTATGTTTTACTCCAAAACTAATGCGGGGAATTGTGTTATATTATTTTTCGTATATCTGATTGTTTGCATGTTAACATGCCTTGCTCAAATACCATTGTTGTTGGCCTGTCACCATCAATGTCACTGGCATGCTGCTATGATGCATACTGTTGTTCAATTTATGCATGTGTTTGTTTTGCTATGCAACTGTTTCAAATCTGTTTTATGGGGTTAATTGGAACACCCAGACAAGCTGTTATAACTAATCAGGAAATGTGTTGTTCATGACTAACCAACATATTCTTTAAAACCTCAACATCATAGCATGTTTGGAAAGGCCGATCCCAGTGGATCCACCTGTCCCACCTCATCTGCCCATGGCACCAAGCTCCAGCATATCTGAGACCCAATCTGGGACTTCCACGTCCGCTGATGCTGCACCACCTTCGGGTGGAACCGCCTCAGAGGAAAGGGCCCATTCCCCCCCTGGGAGCGGGACAAGAGAGGAACCTGTCACCCACAGTCAAATGCAGGGTTTGGTGTGCAGTGCCGTCCAAGCAGAGTTGTGTGGGCAGCTGCTCCAGATTGAGGGCCACCTTCAACACCTCGAGGGGCAGGCTGTCACTCCTGTTCAGCCCACAGCACAGCCACCTTCAGGACCACGAAGGAGCAGTGGTGACTGCCCATGGTTGGGGAGCTCAGGCCCACTGTATCCATTTGGGGACTCATGGGCTTTGTATTCTCAACAACCCCCCCGTCAAAGGTGTTTATCCCCTCATGTGACATATAATGCCCCTGTCAGCTGTTTTGTCTGTCTGCAAATGCAACCTATCCCACCCAACCTACCTCCCCAAACATACCTACAGCCCTTCCCTAACATTCCACTCTCACCTTAAAAAAAAGAACATCTGTCCCACAAAAAAACATTGCCACATACATAGCTCTACATTTCGCCCCTATGTACAGTGAATCAATCAACCCACTGATTACTCTGCAAATCTCTATCACCAATACCCCTCCCTGTGGGGTGTGAGGCTGTAAATTCCAAATTCTATACATGTAAATGCACGGCTGTTGCTGCCGAAGGAATGTAGAGCTATGGTCGTTTCCTACACCTGTCCTGCATATCCCTAGCTGCTTATCATAATGTTTTACCATCTGATTGCCCACATTTCATCACTTTCCTATCACCCTTTTTTCGTTTCTTTAAAGAAAATTTAGCACAGGTGTAAGCGGGAATAAGTGGGGCAAAACCACACAAACCTGCTTACAACTGCTTTAAAGTGCCTTAATCACTCTGTCTCTATTAGCCCTTGTTCTGTCCAGCAACAAAACAATCAACCCTGACAATTCTCAAATGCAGAATGTGATTTACTACAATCACAGCAACATACCATTACACCATCTGAGCTGTGGGAACCTAAAATGATTTTACAAACATATCATTCATTCTGGTCATTTAACATTAATGAAGAAAAATAATCATTTCCTAGTCTGAAACCCAGGACCCAGAGCACAACAATCACAGCAACATACCTCTACACCATCTGAGCTGTAGAAACTTGCAATGTTTTTACAAACATATCATGCACAACAGTCATTCAACAAAAGGGGGAATTATATATATCCATAGTACTGTTATAGACATATATATGCATATATACATACCAATATATATATATATATATATATATATATATATATATATATATATATATATATATATATATGTTTTTTTTTTTTTTTTTTTTATATTTGTTGATCGGGATAGTCCGACTGGATGCATGTCCATTTTCTGCAGAGACCCAGGGAGAAAAGCTCCAAAGGAAGTTATACAGTCAAAATTGACATAGTACACACTAAGGAACAATTAGAAGCAATTTAGACAGTCTATTAGCCGTTGGAGTGTAGGTTATGTAATATAGCATGCCTATCGTCTGGTTAACTAAACTCCAATTCAGTAGATATACATTAACAATATAATACTGGTACCCCAGTATATATATATATATATATATATATATATATATATATATATATATATATATATATATATATATATATATATGGGCTCCGTACAGATCCCTGAACTGCAACATCACCAAAACAGATTCAGCCGGGCATACTTGCGCGAAAGTGCTTTTCACCGAAGAAGCACTTTTGCGTAAGTATGCCTGTTGCGGAGGTCGTACTACAGTGCAGATAAGGGAAAATTCCCTTTTCTCCACTGTAGTGTGACATCAGAGTGAGAATATTTAAGTAGGGGGTCTGGGGGGACAGTCCACCACATGGGGGGTGCAGGGGGGCTTGCTCCTCTGCAAAAACATAAATTTAATGTTTTTTTTTTAAATACTTTAACGAAAGCGCTTTTTTCGGTGAAAGTGTGTTCAGTGATTGTGGATTCGGACTATTGAACTTTCGTTCAATAGTTCTAGATCCATATATGTATATATATATATATATATATATATATATATATATATATATATATATATATATATATATATATATATTTTTTATATATCTATCTATATATATATATATATATATATATATATATATATATATACATATATATATATATATATATATATATTTTTTTTTTTTTGTTATACAGAGATATATAGACAGATAACTAACCTCTTACTGCAACATATCTGTAAAAAGCCTAACAAATGGGGGGGGGGGATAAAGGGCAAACAATAGTGACATATTTGAAATATGGCTGTCGTACATGTAGAAGTCTGCTAGAGTGGCATAGTGTGCTTTTATATACAATGCCAGACAGATTCCAGGTCTGAAACACAAATGAATGTCAAAATTTACTGATGTCAATGCTCACATCATCCCAGTGATTTCTTAGAAACCCACAACTGCTGTGGCCAATAGACAAAAAATATGAGCCACACATCAAGACAGTGTCTAGACATCTGGACAGTGGAGATGTATGACCGCAGTCATGTAACAGAATGAAAAAGCCCATGACAGTCACCAACCATGTCAACCAGCACCTTCTGCATCACAGTAAGAATAACATCACACTAACCCAAATCAGCTCTCACCAATTACCTATGTATCGCCAAATATATCATGCACTACATGGATGGAACCATAGGGAAAAGCAGATAGTGGTGCATAAATGTCCACCCAAAAACATTTCACAGTATCCCACTGCTACTACAAAAACAGATGTTGTCTGAAGAATAGACCAAACATAACAGGCGAACCCCTGGGCAGTGTGTGGACATCAGTACAGTTTAGAGGTATGTCAGAGACATATCACTGTCAGATGTCAAGTCACACAGAAAATGAATGTCCAGATAAACCCTATTAAATTAGCAGACCTCTATGTGTATAACAGCACTACTGACTTACAATCTGTATCCAATTCTGGAGGTTTGTTCCCCATATTGCTGGGCTGTCTACACATGTCCCCACCTCAGAAGTATTCCTACCTACTGCCTGTGAAGCTGTAGCCCCTAAACCTTCATAATGTCCTCCCCACAGGGAAGGAAAAGGGGCAAGGCACACATGAAGGCTGTAATTATAGCACTGTGTTGCTATGGCAATGGCAAATGGAAAGACAACACAGCTGCTCTGGATGGAAGTAGCAAGTGGGAGACACCGATTGCTGCACAGGCCATCACCCCCTCATCAGCAGTACCTACAAAAGGCAAGCTGCTACCTATGCAGCATAGGTCTCAACCCATATACACAAAGACAGACTGTGACTACACAAACCTAACCATTTGCATTGTTTTGAGGGAAATCCTGAGCACTATAACAGGTATGTCAATCTTGTAAGCATGTAATGGAATGCAGAAGGGGGATGCAATGATGTCAAATGGGACATTAAACATTAGGCCACAACAAGACCTACTGGACTCAAATGCTGCTGTCCAGCACCTATGGCCATTACTGCTTGCCCTGCCTGCATTGACATGGAGAACATCCCTGGCTCCAGAGTCACCCCAGCAAAGGTCAGCTCATGTATGACTACTACTGGAGTCTCTGTTGTGCAATACTGAGTGTGTCACTGGCAGGCCAGCTACCCGGGATGCTGTAATTACTCATATGTCACCTGTGAATACTACTCTGATACATATGCTTGTCTTACAAATGTAAGAGATGTACATAGGGTATGTGCATACTACATGACAGGTGCAGATGTGTGTGTTGAACTGCATGAGATATACTAAGTCCATACCTTACAACTGTCCAGAGTATTGCAGTCTGACCATATGTCTGCTTCATATTTGTAGTCAATGCCTCAGACAGTTGAGTATTGTCTGGCGCATCACAGGCAACCCATTAAAGGCTGAAGTCATAACAAATTAGAATACATTTCATTGTCAGATGTCATACTCTGCAGAGTACAACGGTGAATGTGACACCATCTTTGCTGGCATCTAAACCAGCTTGATTCATAAAGGGACACTGTTTACTGGCCTTTGCCCACCAGTGATGTGTGCCTTTGTGCCGGTATCTAGCTCTAACAGGAGCTAGGTGTCTTACCTTGACATGCATGCCAATCCAAGCATACCTTCTCATTTAGGATGCTGGTATTTGTGCAGTCATTGACATATGCCTTCTAGCTGTGGAGAGCACACCAACCTTGCCAGGTCACTCATCCCATCATATGTGTAGACCCCAAATTGAGGCCTGCAACACCACAGCAGGTGGAGTGTTGAACATTAGCATACACATACACACCTCCAGGCTGGACAAATTATATGTCACATGAGTGACATCCCAAGTGCAAGTTAACAGTTGACCAAACACCTACTTAATTCATAGCTAGCTATAGGCCTCCAAACATGAGTATTTACACCCACCACACCTATTGGGACCTGATGGAATCTGTCAGGATTCAGTCATCTACCATGCTCCTAGATGACTTCAAATACCCAACCATAGTGTTCCTGACCTATGCCATCAGAACATAAATGCACATAGATTCCTTGGCTTTGTCAATGGCAATGCAGTGGATCAGTTGTCCAACACCCCTATGGCAAGTGGGAATCTCATGTACCTGTTCCTAACCAACATGAGTAGCCACTGTAGCACACATACAGTGCCATCTTACTTGGTAATATCTGACCACACAGTCATCACTGTTCAGGTCACCATCTCTCCCCCCCCCCCACAGTGTCAAACAGAATGAACTGTACACAAATGACTATAAATCCCATCAGGGTAGGTAGAAGTAGTTCTACAGCCAAATTCCCATTTGGTGGAGCTAGCAGCAGTGTCCAGGACCACACCACAATGTTATGTGGGCACCCACATAGCTGTATGGGGTCAGCAGTACCTGACAAGACAACATCACCCCCCTCAAGGTAAGGTACATGCCTGTGGTGGACGCAGCAGTAAACAAATACCATAATAGGTGGAAATAATTGCTGGATGGGCCAAGATGGAACAGGTGCCTCATCAGAAGCAATGTCACCTTGGTCTGTACAAGCAAATGATGGTACAGTTGATGTACCCTAAAGCTACCTTTGAGTGAAGATCGGACACAACTACCAAGGCAAATCACTAGGCCTTCCACACATGTGTCTGCAATTCCAGAGGCAACACACACAAATCTGTTTTGTAGTGGTGGTCAGTAACACCACATGCACATATGACATAGATATAGGCAACCAGCTGCAGGCAGGTGAAGAGTAAACACCATTCCCCTGTCCCCTCCAGTGGTACACATGTGCATCTACAGCACCTGCTCCCCTTCCCTCATCGTCAGGAAGCAAGTCTGTAATGCCCTCTCAAAGGCAACACACAGAGATCTCCACAGTCATGATACCCTCACTGACTGCATCCCACATGAACACAGACATGGACTGTCAGATCCATTCTGCACTGTAGTCAACCACAACCTGAGCACCGATGTCATCCCACTACAGCCTGAGCACTGGTGTCATCCCACCTGCACAGAGGACAGTCACTGTCATCCCTATACACAAGGGTGGAGCATTCCACCAACCCAGCCAATATGATGCACATCAACCTAAGTAGCCTGCTCTGCAAGGGCATGGGAGGTGATATGGAGGACATTATGAACAGGGAGATCAGCAACATCAAAATGGCTGGGCGCACATGCCATGGTATTATCAAAGGGAGATCAGGCCTGTAAAATCTGATTTACCTCTCTGCAGTGGACAACAAATACAGGGACAAGGGGAAGATTGTGAACAATGTCTACCTTCACCTATGCCAATCCTTTCACACTAATCCCCAGGTGAACAGGATACATAAGCCTACACAGCTAGGCACCAAACTGTAGGTTACCAGATGGGTAGCTAACTGGCCCAATTGTAGTAGCCACTCAGTCAAAGTAGTAGAACCCACCTCTAATCGCACATTCATCCACAATGGTGTACCCCAAAGATTGGTCTGTAGGGCTCTATTGTATGAGATATATGTATGTGAGGTAAAGGACAATAGCCCTGTCGGGGATGTGAAGGTGCAGTTGTGACTGTCAGCAGGTGGGGATGTCAGTCCCACCATATCCATATGGGAGCTCATGGGCATCAGATTCCCAAACACTCTCCCCGTCCAAGGTGTTTACCAACATATGTGTCATACACCAACCTTGTCTGCTGTCCTGTGTGTCTTGTCTGTCTCCCTACCCTACCTACCTCTTCAGACGTACCAGCAATCCTTCCCCAACATCACACTCTCACCTTAACAAAGACAAAAAGGACATCTGTCCCCCAAAATATTATTGCCCCATCCATAGCTGTCCATTTTGCACAGGTGTCCACTGGACATGTGTAATCTGGTCCAATTGTCTTGACAACACATTTGTGTTGTCCTCACCCCTCTCTCTGTGATTTGAGTGTCCATATTCACCTCCAAATTCCATAAAAATGCACAGCTGTTGCTGTCTAAGAAATGGACAGCTGTGGACCTTCCCTACAAGCCTCCTGCACATCCCTACCTACCTGTCATATTGTTTTTCCCTCTGCATGCCCCATTCTCACCACTTTCCTATAACTCCTTTTTCTTTTCTTTTAAAGGAATTACCTTGGGTATAAGTGGCAAAAAGCCAGTTAAACCTGCTGAAAACTGCTTTAAGCACTCTGTCTCCATCAGCCACTGTTCTGCCTAGCAACAAAATAATCAGCGTTGCATAGTCGCAAACCCAGGACCTCATGCATTAAAGTCAGCACAATATACCACTACACCATCTGAGCCATGGGGATTATTGAAGCTTTTTCAAACATATCATGGAGTAGAGTCACTCAACAGTAGGGAAAAAGCTCTGTGGAACCACTCAAGTTTTTTATATATACATATACAGATATATATGTATGGAGATACATATATATGAAATATATATATATATATATATATATATATATATATATATATATATATATATATATATATATATATATATGTATATATATGCTCATGACATGTAGTGCACTCATATCTCAGTACCATACCTCCCAACCTGTTAGTGCAAGAAATCTGGGCCACAGCTGTAAGAATGGGGGCGACAATGAGTCACAACTAGGGACATATTTCAAACATTGCCCTTAGAAATGTAGAAAGTTGCTGGAGTAACAGGGTTTGTTTCAGCATACATGTTCTGAAGGATATGAGGTCTGGAACTGAAATTATGTCATTTACTGACAGACATCCTCAGATCATCTCAGTGATTTACCAGAGAAATTAGAATAAATCATGGAACAGAGACAAAATATGAGCAATAAACCTGGATGTTCAGCAACAATCCACCCAGTTGAGATGTATGCTCAGAACCCCTTAGTGCAACAAATCTGGACGAAGCCTGACAAACTGGGGAGAGAAAGCCATGACAATAGGGACATATCTGAAATACCTTACTAGATAAGCTGAGACAGTTGCTACAGTAACACCATCTGTTCGAACATATATAGACTGAAATAGCACAACTCTAAGACTCAGTTGCTTCTCAGTAGATAGTGCCTGAAATCCTCACACCACCCCACTGATTTGTCAGACATACACAACAGTTATGGGGACGAGAAAAAAGATATGAGCGAGACAACTGGACTTCCTATGAATATCTGGACATAACATGACAGTAGGGAAAGTACACTGAGCTGCTTAGCATGTCACCAAGCACTGTCAAACTACAGTCGGACTGAGACAACACTACCCCAAGTCAGCTCTGGGGAATTACACATGCATTTGCAAAATTACCAGCCATTACAGGGATGTAACAGTAGTGAAGAACAGTCATCAGTGTGAGCCTGCATATCCACAACCAATTTCAACACAGTCACAGTGTCATACTGGTAAGCCAAATGAACAGTAGAGTGTAATTACTGTGTGAACATAAATATCATGTTTGACACTCACACAGTACCCCTACATATACTGCCCCAAGTCACACAGTGCAGTCTGACTCCTGCTGTGGTACGGAACATTTCTCAGTCTGCCCCTACAAACATATACAGCTGATAGACCACAAGAAACTGGAGCAGCATACACAGTCAGATAGAAAAGGAGCCATGAAACTTAAATGTATCCCCCTCCCTACACAGCACACCAAAGATGTGCACACTATACTGCTACACAATCCTGACAGTCTGTTAACAATTGCTACACATACACAGACACCCAACTGTACAGATTCCCAGAGAATGTCCAGGCTCTGTCCTCATATATATGGCCCCTTCCTCATAACATTTCTGGCATTCTCCTACATCACTGGGATGATATCAGGAAGGAAGGCACTAACTAATGATATACCATACCTATCAACCTCTTACTGTATGACATCTGGACAAAGCCTGACATAATTGGGGGACAGAACCCCATACACACAGGCTTAATTGAAATATTGCTGTTATCAACTGAAAAAGTTGCTGGTGTTACAGGGTTTGTTGTGACCTATCTTAACTGAGGGATATGAAGTCAGAAACACAAATGGAAGTTATCATAAACTTACTGCAATACCCAGGGTATGCTACTGATTTGCCAAGGACAACAACTGTTGGAGAAATAGACCAAACATAAGAGTCCAACCTCTGGCCATTCTGCAGATAGTCCTACAGTTGAGAGTTATGTCAACCACATAACACTGTCAGACTGAGACCCACACAGAATATCCACATCCACACAAACCCTGTTAAACTAGCATGAATCCAGATGTATAACAGCAGTACATACCTTCTGGTCCTAAGTCTGGAACTTTCTCTCCAATGTCGTTGGGATGTCATGACAGTTGAAGTTGTAAGAGGTATTTCCAACTATCCTCTGTGATGCTGTTGTTCACACACCTCCATGAAGTTCTCCTCACAGGCAAGGAAAAGATGCAATGCCCACATGAAGTACTCAGTTATAGGAGTGTGTTGTCATGCCATTGGCTATAGGAATAACAACACAGCTGTTATGCATGCAGTTAGCAAGTAGGGGACACCAATTGGTGCACAGGCCATCGGCTGCTCATGAGCATAACCTACAAAAGGCAAGCTGCTGCCTATGCAAAACCAATGTATATCTTACATCTGAGAGAGACAGCGAAAGAGAGACACACATACAGACCATGAATTAAATAAAAAGACTCTGAAACTAAACTTGAAATTAAAAAAAAAGGTATGTCAAACAAGTAAGCATGTAATGGAATGCAGTAGGGGGTATGTAATAATGGGAAATAGGAAGTTTAACAAATAAGTCTCAACAAGACTTGCTGTACTGATATATTGCTGATCAGAAACTATGGCCATAGCATCTGGGTCTGTCTGCAGTGACATGGATTACAGCTTATTGGTCCTGAGTCACCCCAGGAAAGGATGGCTCACATATGACTACTACTAGAGTATCTATTAGACAATACTGACTGACTGTGACACTGCTAAGCCAGCTACTGGGATATTATAGATATCCATATGTTACTTTTGAATACAGCTATGATAAACCTGTTTGTCTCACAAATCTGAGAGACCTATATAGGGTATGTGCATAGCAAACTACTGTTGCAGATGTATGTGTTGAACTGCATGCGATATACTTAGGTCATACCATTCAACTGCCCAGTGGTATGCATACTGACCATATGTGTGCCTCACATTTGTAGTCATTTACTCATAACAGTTGGGTTATGTCCCACAAATCATTGACAAATCTGTGAAGACTGACATTAGAACATAATAGCATATGTATGAGTGTCAGACATCCTCCAGGGTATTTCTGTGTATGCAAAGCCTACTGTGCTATCAACTGACTTAAGTGTGTTACAGCAATATTATCAAAGTGTCAATAACTTTGGCCCATTGCCCTCATTTATGTGTGCCATCCTCCAGATGTCCTGCTCTAACAGGTTGAGAGGTATGACTGAGCAGGAAGAGTGTAAATACAGTGCGCCATACTGTCATAGAACAGAAATGTATATCAGGTGTCACCTGTGCACATTTATGTATGAGTAGGTGTAGCTGGAAGCCTCAAAGCAGCAGACATTAGATGCAAAATGTCAGGTAAATATGCTACACATGTTGTACATATGTGTAATCTTAGTTTCAGTGCATCCAACAAACATAGATTTCCACAGCTACTGGTTGTTGCAAAGCCCTGACACAAACATAGGTACGAGAATAAGCATGATTATCCAGTTGAAACTGGAGAGGTGTCCAACTGTGTGATGAACATGTTTCCATGCCTACTACAAACAGCTGTATAAGCATCTACATCGCTGGGTGGACTCAGCAATACTTGACTTGTAAAACCTGCCTCCACGTCGGTGGAGTAATCCTCTTTGGTGGACAGCAGCAATACACAAACCACATAATCAGTCACTATATTGGCTGTACAAGGACAATTAGTAGTAGCCACCAACTTGGAAGCAGGTCAACCTTTGTCTGATAAAGCATATAAAGTCACAGGTGTGTCACTGCAAGGCTAACTATGAGTACAAATTGGACACATCCACCAAGGCCAATCACAAGGCTGTCTTCACATATGTCTTCCATCTCAGAGGCAACAACCTAACCCACCCTGTACTGGTGGTCAATCACACCACATACACACACAGCCTAGCTATAGCCATCCCACTGCAGACAGGTTAAGGGAAAACATTACCCCCCTGTCCCACCATCGATATAGGTGGATATGCACAGCACCCACACCCCTCCCCGCATCATCAGGACATGTAGGCATGTACATAATGCCTACTCAAAGGCAACAAAATAAGTCTCCATGGGACCTGATAACATCTCTGTCTGCATCCTACATGAACTCAAGCATATGCTCCCAGCTCCATTACACACTGTCCTCAGATCATCCCAGTAATGTGTCAGAAAAGCACAATATTTATGAGTAACAGACCAGATATATGAGCCACACAGCTAGAAATTCAGCGAAACTCTGCAGAGTTGAGAGGTATGTTCTGTAGGAGTTGGCACTGTGCTATACAAGTGAACAGCAATAATGTGTACATGGCTACAGTGTGTGCTAGGTGAACACCCATCACCTAATAACTCTACTCACATATTCCAGAGGTGTATATTTGTAGTAACATTAAGTGAAAAGGGCTGCACTGCATGATGTTGAGGGCCTGTCCAGAGTGTGTATGTTGTGGTCTGACTGTGCCCTGAATGTCAACAGTTTGTCTATTGTGAAGTCTGTGTAATGCCTTTGTACCACCTCATCTGAATGTGTGTGTGTGTGTGTGTGTGTGTGTGTGTGTGTGTGTGTGTGTGTGTGTGTGTGTGTGTGTGTGTGTGTGTGTGTGTGTGTGTGTGTGTGTGTGTGTGTGTGTGTGTGTGTGTGTGATTGCATGTGTGTGTGCGTGTTTGTGCATGTGTGTGTGCATGTGTGTGTGTGTGTGTGTGTGTGTGTGTGTGTGTGTGTGTGTGTGTGTGTGTGTGTGTGCGTGTATGTGTGTGTGTGTGTGTGTGTGTGTGTGTGTGTGTGTGTGTGTGTGTGTGTGTGTGTGTGTGTGCACATGTGTGTGTACCAGCAAACCTTATAGTGTAAGTATTAATTTACATATGTTGTTTTACCCTCACAGGTGGACATGGTGGTCGGGTCTATGTTATTTCTTTGACAGCTTAGGTTGTCGAATGCTTAATGAATGACACCTAAGCCTCAAAGTTTCCAAATCGCCAACGGCCATATATACAAATTCTTTCCTAGGGAAAGAATTCGCTAGGCCATCCAGAAATACAATTAACTTTTCAACCTAAATATAGTGGGGGGCTTCGCCCCCTACACCCCCTGATGTGGGGGCTGTGACCCCACCCCCCAACAAAATATACTAACTCCAAGATTGCTCTACATTGGGGAAAGGGCAAATCCCCTATAACAGCCAAGCAAATTTTTTCCTGAGGAAAGAATTTGCTTATATGGCCATTCGCGATTTTGAAACTTTGACGCTTAGGTGTTGATCATTGAGCATTAGACAACCTAAGCTGTCAAAGAAGTAATATAGACCCCGGTGGTCATGGTCCTTCCCACTCAGAATTTGATATCAGTGTCTCTGCAGACTCTGATAATGATGGTGGTCATAGTGTGGCACAGGTGGACTAGTTAGGGGCTCAGTCTGTGTTGTTGGTTGGTAAAACACAGTCATCCACAATGTACCCGCACACAGTCACAATGGCCACACATACCCTGCCCCCAGCAGCTGCAGATAATGGACAGTTGGCAGATGATGGCATGAAACAGGCTAGTGTGGTGACTATGGCAAGTGTGAGCATACCCACTAGCCATAGACAGAGTGCAGGCAGGGTCCCACACAGGCAGATGGACAGAGGTGCTCAAAAGAGGACTGCTGCCCATCAAGCCATTGTCGCAAGTGCCACAGCAGGGGTCACCACACACATGTTTCTGGCTGTCATGGATGCACAGGCACATAGTGAATGCAACACCAGACAAATACTCAGGGTCTTGTATGCAATTCTTCCTGGCTTGCATGGCAACTTACATGACTTTGTTGAGACCACACATCAAAATACTGAGGTTAAAATAGACAATAAGATGAGACCTTGGCAGTCCTTGATCATGACATGTCTGTACTAGAGCATGTGCTGGAAGATGGGCATCGCCCACATGGAAGTAGGTCAGCACCAACATCAGCTGAGAGTCTACAGGGCCATGAACCTTCACACACCCATAGTGGCAGCACCACCAGCACTACTGAAGGGGGCTGCTGTCAACACCACAACAGAGCATGCCATGGGCATGTGGTCCTGGCCAGTCCTGTCAGGGGCACAGCTCCAGCAGACAGCAGTCACCATCAGGAAGCAATACTGCATCTGGCCTTGGGCCTGGTGCTGCCAGTGAGACCCCCGGCAGGACCAGTTCCTGTGTTTGTGGCTGGAGATGGTGAATTGTACACCCTGTCATGTACGGTCCACAGCTGTCCAACATAACCCTGTGTAGGGAAGCCACATGGTGTGACTGTGTGCATACATACACGCACATATCACCATCACAGCCAGGTCACCTCCAGACATAAACACACCATCTCTGCATGGCCCATTCATAGAACACCCTTGCAAACACACACACATGATGTCAACTGTATGGCCCAGCCTAGGCCTCTGGCAAACCCACACAACACCCTGTGCATATGATGATACCTGTGTCACATCCCTGTCATCCATACCATCTATGCAGGGACATGCTAATATGGTTCTGCTGCACAGGGTGAATTAAGTACAGTTTAGTTATGCAATGCTGTGTAAGGTGCTGTCAGCTTGCAATTGTAATGAGTACACTTCAGAGTGTGTGTACCTTTTCAAACATGATTCATTATTGGTGTTAATAACATTGTCTGAATGTAGTCTCACATGATGTATTCTGTTTGGGTTCTAGGTGTCTGTGTGTCAGCAGGAGGCGGCCCTGCAGAAATTGGCAATGAAGGGTATGGCAGAGTGGTAACACATCGATCCTGTCAGAGCCGAGGTACAGCTGTATGCGTACACATTAACCAAGTCTGTGTAAAAGTTATTGGGTGTGTGACAGGGCTTATAGGGCTAAGAGGTGTATACGGGTAAGCCCATGGTGGTTGATGTTGGCAGGCCTTGTGAAGTGGACAATGGTAAGTGTAATGAGTGGAACACACCTCAGATTGGTAAAACCATCACCATCAGAAGATATTGTGTTGATTAAACACACAAAGAATACTGTTCACACACACACACACACACACACACACACACACACACACACACACACACACACACACACACACACACACACACAGGATCACAGTTGCCAGTGTTGTGTTTGGAACCTCTACCCATTTAGTAAGTGGTACTACAGTGTTATGTGGTTATCACAGGTGGCATGGATCTAATAGTGTGATGACTGTTTCCAGGTACCTGTAAAGTGAATAACATCATGTGCCATTGTGAGGTATGGCAATGGGGTGTGTACTGGGTGTGGAAGACTCATTAGACTGTCACCTATGAGTCGACACACTCACAAACACTGCTATACACACCAATGCACACATAGTTGCCAGTACTGACATTAGCAGCCTTGCTTATCATGTTATTCAGTCCATACTGTTACAAAACTGTTGCATGTGGCACAGGGCTTATAGAGCTGAAGAGTATCCACAATTACCTCTTTGTTGGATGTGAACAGTGGCCTTTGTAAAGTGGACCTTGGGATGTGTACTGGGAGTACCATGGCCTAAAATTGTAAACCATGGTCACACAATGGATATAGTTCTCACTCAAACACACATGGGATATTGTTCTTACACACATGCACACACATTTGCTAGCACTGAGATTAGAACCATTACCTATCTAGTTATTGCTACTACTGTGTTAAGCATTTATCACATGTGCCACAAAGCTTATAGGATGAAGAGAGTCCCAAGGTAATTCCAAGGTGAACAACATCACCAGGCCTTGTAATGTATGGCAATGGGTGGTTTACTGGGTGAGAGTGGATCCCAAACACTCAAACCTACTGTTATACACACTTACACACACAAATACACTCATACACACATTTGCCAGGACTGAGATTAGCAGCCCTGCCTATCTTGTTAGTCAGTCCATACTGTTATATAGTTCTTGCATGCAGCAGGGGGCTTATTGGACTGAAGAGTGTGAATAGATAACTCTATGGTTAATTAAGGCAGCAGGCATTGTAAAGAGGACCATGGGATGTGTACTGAGAGTACCTTGGCCGAAAAATGTAAACCCCCCCCCAGAATGGATACAGTTCTCACTCAGACATATACACAAGATACGGTTCTTACACACACACACACACACACACACACACACACACACGCATGTGGGAACACACACACACACACACACACACACACACACACACACACACACACACACACACACACACACACACACATTTGCCAAGACAGAGATTATAACTTCTACCTATCTAGTTATTGGTAATACAGTGTTATGCATTTATTGCATGCTCCGTAGAGTTTATAGTGTGCAGAGTTTCCCACAGTTCTTCTAAGGTGAACAACATCACCAGCCCTTGTAAGGCATGGCAATGGTAGGTGTACTGGGTGAGAAGGGCCTCAAACTACTTTCACCCACATGTTTACATGCTCACAAACACTTTTATACACACTAATGCAGGCACACACGTTTGCCAGTACTGACAGCCATAGGTTAATAGCTTCATAGGTGTGTACTAGGCAAATAGCCCATGGGAATACCCTGCCATTATGCCACCTGACTATAGTCCCCAGTGTGTCTAACAAGTATAGCCACTGGAGTGGTCCCTGGGGTGGGATTTCCATTCACCATCCACTCATCCAGATTTCTCTTGAAGAGGGCCAGTAAGATGCTCTGCTTGACATGTATGTGAAGTCTATTCCATAGCATGTGCAATCTATGGGTTGTGAACCTGTCCCTCCAGCATGTTCTGTTGATTGTGGAAATGAGGTTGTGGTCTCTGTGAAATGTGGCGTGGTTTCTTTGGATGTAGCATTCCTGACAGAGCTGGGTCAGGCATGGCTGTGTAAGTCAGGTAGAGATCATGCCTAAGTAGCAAATATGAAACAGGCAATAGTTGGAGTTATTGCAGTCTGTCCATATAGGGTAAGTGTTTAAGGCCTAGGATCTTCTTTGTGAGGTACTTTTGCAGCCTCTGCTGTTGCATGTGTTCAGTGGGGTACATGCCAAATGGGCCATTGTACTCATTGATTGGCCTAATGAGGGGATAGTACAGGGAGACAATGACCTTTTACTTCCTGGATGCAACACCCTTAGTCAGGAAATGTGACACATAGGACTTTCTGAACACAGTGGCACTATGGTGGTCAACAGAGAGCTCACTGTTAACCTGTATTCTCAGTTATCTTATAACAACATCAGTGTTCAGTGGACTACCATCAATGTACTAATTCATGGGAACCATGTTGTTTCCAAAGGGGATGGTGGCACATTTTCTTGCATTGAGTTAAAGTCCAAGGTTCTGACACCAGTCATGGATCTAAGTGAGGCCTTTGTGTAGAATGTCAACATCACATGGGGAGGTAATAATAGCACCTTCCAGTTGACTGCAAACATTGTCAGCCAGTGTCCCTTCGTGTTGGGATAGACTTCAGAGTTGTAGATCCCAAATGAGAGGGGATACAGGACCAAACACTGTGGGACTCCACTCATGACTGGTTGCTAGTCTGACATGGAGTTCACTGCTTTCATATTGTGGGTTCTATCTGTGAGCCAGTTTGCAAGCCACATAGTGATATAGGGGTTGAGGCCTAGCTGAGTGTGTTTGCCCATGATTGTTGAGTGAGAAATGGTATGCAAGGATTAGAAGGGCTGCCATTCCTGTTATTTATTCCATACTGTCACATAATTATTGCAGATGGCACAGAGCTTATAGGGCTGCAGAGTGTCTACATCTACCTCTACAGTGGATGACAACAATGGGCCATGTAAAGTGGACACTGGGGTGTGTACTGTGTGGGGGACAGCAAAAAAATTGCAAAATCCACCCCCCATGGATATGGTTCTCACACAAACACACTCACAGTCACCCACAAACACATTTGCTAGGTCTGAAATTAAAACCCCTACCCATCTTGGTACTGCTACTATAGTGTTATACATTTATCACATGTGCCATGAAGCTTATAGGGTGAACGCTGTCCCAAGGTACTTCTAAGGTGAGGAGCATCACTGGCCCTTGTAAAGTATGGCAATGTGTGATGTAATGGGTGAGAGAGGTCACAGAACAATTTATCCTACACATATACACACAATTATACACACGCACACACACACACACACACACACACACACACACACACACACACACACACACACTTGCTAGAACTGAGATTAAAACCCCTACCTAACTTGTACTATAGTATTACACAATTATTGCATGCGTCACAGAGCTTATAGGGTTGAGAACTGCCCAAATTTACTTCTAAGGTGACTGACATCAGCAAGACTGCTAAAGTAGGGCAATGGGAAGAGTACTGGGTGTGAGTAGGCTCATAATCTTTAACCTACAAACAAAAAACTTTTACATTTGTCAGGACAGAGATTAGAACCCCTACCTAACTAGCTATTTGTACTATAGTGTTATGCAATTATCGCATGTGTCACAGAGCTTATAGGGCTAAAGACTGCCCAACGATACTTCTAAGGTGACTGACAGCAGGGCTGTTAAAGTAGGGCAATGGGAAATGTACTCAGTGTGAACAGGTTTGAAAACTTTAACCTACAAACACACAACTGCAACATTTTCTGGGACTGAGATTAGAACACCTACTTAAATAGTTATTTGTACTATAGTGTTACACAATTATCACATGCTACACAGAGCTTATAGGGTTGAAGGCTGCCCAAAGATACTTTTAAGGTAACTTACATCAGTAGGACTGCTAATGTAAGGCAATGGGAAGTGTACTTGCTCAAAATCTTTAAACTACAAACACACAGACACACAACTTTTATATTTTCCAGGACTGAGATTAGAACCCATACCTAACTAGTTATTTGTACTAAAGTGTTATTCAATTATCGCATATACCACAGAGATTATAGGGCTGAAGACTGCCCAAAGGTACTTCTAAGGTGACTGACATCAGCAGGACTACTAAAGTAGGGCAATAGGAAGTTTACTGGGTGTGAACAGGCTCAAAAACCTTTAACCTACAAATACACACATAGTTTATATTTGCCATGACCAAGATTAGAACCCCCATCTAACTAGTTATTTGTATTAAAGTATTACCCAATTATCACATGTTCCACAGAGCTTTTAGGGCTGACAGCTGCACAAATGTACTTCTAAAGTGACTGACATCAGCAGGACTGCTAAAGTAGGGCAATGGGAAGTGTACTGGGTGTGAACAGGCTCTTCAACCTACAAACATACAACTTTTACATTTGCCAGGACTGAGATTAGAACCCATACCTAAATAGTTATTGGTACTATAATGTTATACAGTCATCACACACACCACATAGCTTATAGGCCCAAGGCCAGTCCAACAGCACTTTTACAGTGAACGACATCAGCAGACCTTGTGAAGTAGGGCAATGGGAGGTGTACTGGGTGGGAATCGACTAAAACACTTATTCCTACACACACACACACACACACACACACACACACACACACACACACACACACACACACACACACACACACACACACACACACCACCCCACTCTACCCTACACACAACCACTGTTACATATGCCAGGACTGTGATTACAACCCCTACCTATTTAGCTATTTGTCTAATAGTGTTACGTAGTTATCACATATGCTATGGAGCTCCAGTCCAAAGGTAGTTTAAAGGTAAATGACACTGGAACATGTTGTAAAGTAGGGCAATGGGAAGTGTACTGGGTGGGTAAGGCATCATAATACTTAGACCTACAGACACAGACACACACAGACACACAGACGCACGCACACACACACACACACACACACACACACACACACACACACACACACACACACACACAGGTGGGTGATGTGATATTCTAACCCCCACCTCAGTACCATCAGATAATGAATCACATCTTCATGCTGGCACATGCCAGTGTTTATAACTGGTATGCAACTGTCTGCAGCAGGATATCACTCTATACCATTCAGGGTATCCCTGTGTATGACTCACACTGTCTGTGTGTGTCACCCTGTGTGTCTTACTCTATCACTGTCTGTCCCTCTCTTCCCCATGTCTAAGTGTGTGTATGCTTGACATATTGTAATATGTTTCCCATATATATGTGTGTGTATCACACACAACAGATGCAGATTTACCACATATGTGCCACCTACAGCTGGGTGTTGGTGATCCTGTCTGATGTGTGTGTGGAGACAGTTAGGTTTACATAGCTGTGTGTATGCAAAGACATTTGCACAATGCAGAAATATATAGTCCGATGTGATTTCAGACATGGGCTTCACTTCTCTAAGTGTAGGAGCATGCTCAGTATGACCTTATATAGTAAGTGTGGGAATCCATTCCTGGGATAGTTGTACTCCAGTCCAGGGTGTTGTGTGCTACAGGCATACTTTGCAACTTGTTTGTGCAAGATATCTGTAGATAGGCTGCCAGTATGGAGAAACAATGGGCTAAACATAGGGTGGACTGTAGCTATTGCTGTTATCAATGTATGAGTTGTTTGAGTGACAGGGTTTGTTTTAGCAGACATTTTCTGACATATGTAATGTTTGACACTGTACTATATTGTGTCATTAACTACTAACAGATATAATTGGATTATCACAGTTATTTACCAAAGAAATGCAAGATGGATGATGCACAGACCTATATTATGAGGTAAAGGCTTGACATTCCTGAACAATCCGGCCAGTTGGGAGGTGTGGCTGCAGGCAATTGACTGATGAAGCTGTATAAAAGGTCCAGCACCTTGGTGATATGCTGACTGCGGATCTCCTGGTTGTGCAGTATTCTTCTTACCTGACAGATCACATGCTGGTGTGGCGATACCTGTCAACTGTACTGATTCTCACAGATTATCCAGATTCAAGCCTCATATATCTGGTTGGTTTCCCTTAACATTGTGGTTTTCTAGCACATTTGTTGCAAATCAGTCAGGATTGCAGTCAGGGAATACTGACAGAACATTATAGTTTCAGACTTCACACCCTTGATGACATCCATGCTACTACACAGCCCCTCTGTTATTTTCTCAACTGTCTAACATTATGAGAGCAATATTTCAAATGTGTCCCTATAGCTGGCCCTTTATCCCAACATTATGTATGGCTTTGTCCAGATTTCTTCCTCTATGAGGTTGAGAGGTATGCTACTAGCATTTAGCGGCATGGCCTTACATTTGCATTTTGTTGACTGTGTTATGTTGGTAGTATGGACCCCATGACATTCCCTACAAAGGCACTATGGGTGAGGCATGGGCCTTTGCCAGAGAGCTGTAGGCCATGTGAGACTGCTGCAGGCCATCTGTGGCAAGGCAGTGAGTTCTGTCAATCATACGTTCCCAGACTGCCAGGCAGCAGGCCCCCCTGGAGTGACAATGGTAAGTGACAGAATGCACTGCTGTGCTACTAGGCACCGTACCTATCTACATATGTGAGCCAGACATCGGGACAAAGCCATAAGTCATTGTGTGACAAAGGCCTACATTTACAGACCATTGTAACTTTTGACCTTACAAACCTGGAAAGATGATACAATAACAGATTTTACATTAGCATGCATTTTTCTACAGAGTATGAGGTCTGAGACACTACAATCCATCAATATTTTCTGACTTTCATGGTTTGCCAATGATTTGCCAAACAACCTCTATTTCATAATAAAGACACCACAGATATGCAAACCTGTGTACATTCTGCAAAAGGTCTGTACAGTTGTGAGATAATGTAGCCAAAATATAAGTTATTACTCCAACTTGTGTACTGTTCATATGTGTGGCCCTCTGTACATGACCTGTCCAGATTCATGGCAGTAATGTTTACTGACATCTGGACAGTGTGTACAACTCCCACTGTAGTTGTAGCTGCCATGCAAAATAGTTGGCACTGCATATCATGGAACATGGCCCTGTCTACCACAGTACTGTACCTAGGCCAGTAGGACACAACAGCCATGAGAAGTTGCTGGCCACATCCTGACAATTATTCCCCACACATATGCATAGCTCATTAACCCCTACATATTGTGGACATGCAACAAGATATCATGTTGATTGGGACAGCCCTGGTGATGTGTGCTCTGCTGCTATTAACCTACAAACGTACATATTACTGCATTTCTATGCGAATATGGAGGGAAGGGGGGGGGTCACACCTGTCAACAGTGTACATTTGCATGAACTGTGCTGGTATTGGCTTTACATTTTAGTTCCATTTAGCATAGTATTGTGCCCTGTCTTGGAGAATAGAAGCATATTACTAGAAGCCACAGGTTAGATTGTAATGCCATACAATTGAGTTTCAGACTTCTTATTCCTCTGAGAGTCTTACTGCAAGGCCTGCTGTGATATCACTCTGTAAGTCTGTAGGGGGGTATTCCATCATTGTTGCCATTTGGGTGCCTTTGCCAGACATTCCTTTATGATTTTCTACGACTGACATGCTGTGTGAGTCTGGGAGGGAGCATGGGATCCCCACAGTGACATCCGTGCATGTGACCTATGACCCCCTTAGTTGGCCCCCCCACATATTCTGCATAGGGATTAGTCACCTTAAGTGATACTGTATAGTGTGGGGAAGCCAATATTGTGCAGACATTTCCTGGTGTCCCACCTAGCTGTCAGTTGTCTGCTGCTATCCCAGTAGGCCACCCTATTCCCTTGATATGCTACCAAAACATACTAATCCATTAAATTATTGTTAAGAAGAATGACTTACCTTGTGCCTGTGGCAGTTGTGAGGATGGTGCTTGAGGGCTGCCTATGTTGGATGCACACAGTACACTGCCTATACATGGTAAGTTACAGCTAATGGGATGTGTGTGTCATTCATTTTACTGTGTGTGCGAGTCAGAGAGAGGTGTCAATCCCTGGAACCTTAGTGTCAGTGTGTATGCTATGCATTGCCTCTTTGCCAAGGCCTGGGAATACTGGGCATGCCTTCATCTGTCTGCAGGAGCCGGCTCAGGGGCCTCCTCCTCTGAGTCCCTCAGTGCCTGTGGGGACCTTGGCAATGGTAGTGGGCTGTGCGCTCCTTCCCCATGCTGTCGCTGATGCAGCTGTTTCCACAGGATCATAATTGCGCAGCATGGCACATACTATGAACATGTGTGT
Source organism: Protopterus annectens (assembly GCF_019279795.1). Lineage (NCBI taxonomy): Eukaryota > Metazoa > Chordata > Ceratodontiformes > Protopteridae > Protopterus > Protopterus annectens. The sequence goes on along the minus strand of NC_056731.1, from coordinate 335,757,012 downwards.
ACATGTGGCTGTAAAGTACTACAAGGCTCTACCAGATATGTCAAGTCAGTCAAACCATGACTTGAGCATCCCAAACACATGCTCTATAATGATCCTGGTTTGTGCGTGTGCCTCATTATGAAGTTCTTCAGTGGATGTGTGTGCATTTTCAATGGGTGTCATCATCCATGGCTCCAGTGCATAGCCAGCTTCCCCCACCAGATGGTCATACATGATGTCCCCAATGGCAAATGCCTGATACAGCTGTAAAAAATGCCAGATGTGGGATTTATGATAGCTTCTAGGGCTGCCAGCACACTTATTCATGATAATGCCCTGGGCATTGAACATGACCTGCAGTTGATGGAGGGGAAGCCCTTGTGGTTTATGTAGACCCTACCTTGTTTAGCAGGTAGTGCTTTGATGTGGATGTGCATGCAGTCTATCACACCCAGTACCTCTGGGTGTTCTGCTACATGGTTGAAGAGACGCATATTGCTGGTACTCTCCTCACGGGTTCTGGGGAAGTAAATTTACTCACTGGAATGTGATAGGATGGCATCCAGGAACTGGTGGAGTACTCTGAATGCAGATGCCTGTGAGACCCCCATGATGTCCCCAGTAGGACTTTGGAAAGTACCTGTAGGTAGTATTCTTAAGGCTACACATATCTTGGTATCCACTGGGATGGGTTCCCCTCTGTTGGCTCAGGGTCTGAGTTGAGGCCGGCACAGCTTGATGATTTGCTGCAGTACGTCTCCATCCACCCTGTAGTACTCTACTATCTCCAGATCATGTAGCCCCTGGTAAGTTACCCTGGGTCTGAACACTCTTCTCCTTCTCCTCAGTCTGTGGCAGTTATCAGCATTATCCTCCTCACCATCCTCAGCCTCTAGCACATACTGATGGATCAAAGCAATGGTAGCCCCTAACATTTTTCCGGTCAAAATTCCCCCGCATGTGTACACCAATGGTGCAGAGTTTGTGGGAAAAAACAGATTGTAAGGTGTTTCCATAGTTTATACTGTTGTGCTGCAGATGCTGCCTGTATGATTGGCTGACTATGATGCAGTCCACCTGCTAGCTATGTAATTTGTACTTGATTACTTTTATTCTGCTATTTCTCGTTTTTATTCCCTTTTTTCCCTTCCTGTTTCCTCCCCTTTTAAGCCCCATGACATGCCACGCCCAAATATAAACAGCCCTGCTATTTCCATTTTTTTTTGTTAGATTTAGACCCAATGCACCCCATGCAAACCCATTTAGCTAATGTAAACACTGAGAAATGGTCCTCCCTGGATGCGAACAAGCTCTTCATTTCATGGAATATGTCAATACAGCCTCAGACACAGCTCCTTGCTTATCTGTGCTTAGCTAAGCTTATTGGGGGCCCATGGATCGCCAATGTGCTTACACCAAGCATGACACACCCCCTTTTTATGTCTGCTGCTCCTCCTACATACACCACTGCCTTATAGCACCTACATGGTTAGGTGCAATTTAGCACATAGAAACTTTTTGTGATTCAGTAAAATTCACTCATCTGCATACCCCACTGCTTTAATCCCTAGTTACGGCTATACACCAGAGCTTTCCCCTTAGCACCCACTGTTCCCTGGTATTGTTTTGATTTTGCATGCCATAGACTATAATGTAAAAATGTAGATTTCACTTAAAAATGCCTTTTCAACTTTTTTTTATATTTTGGCATGATCCCATTGGCGTGCCACTGCCCTATGCTTAAGCAGCTGAGATCGACCAAAAAAAATTAAACTTTTATTTTTAAAAAAATGAAATACTGTTTCATGCCAATGGCCATATATTTGGCCACTGGCATGCCAAAAGATTATAATACATGTTTTTATTTGAGCTGTCATGCCTCAGTTTTTTTTGCAGAAATGTATTCAGCTAGTAGTCAAATACATTTCTTCAACTAACACTATTCTTGCACGGATGCCTGCCTGCTTGCAGAATCACTAATTCATCTCATTTGCATGGTTTTCACCAGCAAATGAGGTAGTTAGCATTATGCATTGCTGTCCGTGCAGGGATAGTGTAGGCAGGCTTGTGTAAGTCAGAACAGTAGTTTACTGGATCGCAGGAACGGCCACACTGTTCCTGCATGAAGATTTCAGTTTATTGATTCCCACTGTTGGTGGTCAAAGTTCAGATTGCTA